>NW_027212828.1:301244-602488 GCF_030788295.1 Drosophila virilis | reverse complement strand
TCATCAAAATTATATACTTTTAAATATTGTATATATTTTTATACCCTCAACCCATAAAAATGCGTATAAAGGGTATATTGTATTTGTGCAAAATGTAAATGTATGTAACAGACAGAAGGAAGCATTGCCGGCCCCATAAATTATATATATTTTTGATCAGCACCAATAGCCGAGTCGATCTAGCCATGTCCGTCTGTCAGTCTGTCCGTATGTATGAACGCAAGAATATCAGAACCTATAAAAGTTAGAGACTTGAAATATAGCTGTAGGTCCTCCTAGTGCCTGCGCAGATCGAGTTGGTTTCCGATAATTAATAACTTACTCCGTTTCCAAGCAATCGATAAAACTCAATATCGACATCCTGTTTTTTGAGCAAATTTGATAAATAATAAGTGCCAGAGTCTCCAAGCATGATATATATATCGAGTGATCAAAGACACCTATCGCCACATTCCCGCTACCACAGCTGAGCTGTAAATCAAGTTAATAACCCAACTTGTATTGCCCACCAATTTAAGCTACAATTTTAATGCAATTGACTTTGAGAATATAATAAGATATACTGCAGAAAATTTCATGAAGGTTAAGAAACACGTGTTTGCGGCACCAGCGCAAATTCGAAGAATATCTGTGTGCATGTACACACACATTCATGCGCGTTTGCTTCGTATCCATCAACAGAATTATAATTGGGATTGTATTGTTTTCTGTGATACTGTTTTAATTGGTTTTTTTGCTCACAAAGACTCAATTATTGATGTGGCTGTTGAGTAGAGGCGGTGGCAAGCAGTGCAGTTAGTTGCGAGTTCGAACCCTGCCAGGAGAACCTTTATTTTTTTATCTTTACTACAAACGAGCGCGTAGCGCGTTTTGTATTTGGTGTTGGAATAAGAGGGTTCAGGCAAAGACAATATAAACACTAAGATGAGTAACGCCCATACATTGAATGCGACGCAAAATTTCTTGCCTGGCCTTTCATCTGGCCTTTGAGGCTTTGTACGGCATGCCTGCCGACTGGTTGTTCGTTCTTCAAAGACCAGACGAACGAATGCCGAAGTCGCGGCTTGCTGATGCTGACACGAGCTACGAAGTAAGTCGCCTGCCTTGAGCAAAGCTGGTCGATGCTGCTTGGCGTCGCTTCGTTTTCAAAGTTAATTGAGCGAAAAAGTTTAGAACTTACGACCGACGCAAAGTGCTTGTGCTTTATCCATGAAATGCATGCTTTATTTAAATGATATATTACCGCAGATATTAACGATTAATTTCATAGGAAAATTTAAGAACTTATATAATTTTTACACAAGGCGCTTCTTGCGCAATAACTATGTTAAGAAAATAGCACACATAGATTGATTTCACTTTTCTTTTTGGACAGTGTATGGTCGAGAAAAGTTCTTGTCTCAGCCAATAGCGTGCGTGCACTTTTGGTTGTATGCGTGAATTATACATGCATAAGAACTTTAAAGTATGTATGTATGTGTTGTTATTCACTGCTCTGGCTTTAGGTGGCAAAAAATTAAGTTTGTTAGTTTTCTAGCGCAGATCATGACCTATCCCAAATTTGTGTTGATATATGAATGCATATTTTGTACTGAGGTTAAGAAAAGAAAACGAAAAGAAAATTGTTCCTTTGCCAGTCAGAGACTTTGCCAGAGCAGTGGATAACAACACATTCAAATATAATGTTATGTATGTATATTCACACGCATACAAACATAAGCTTCGGCCCTCATAGAGCCGAAGCTGAGAGCAAATTCTATTTTTAGCTTTTTCGTTCTCTCGGCTGTGAGAGCGCAATGCTACAGATTTCGTTTTCGTTCTCAATTTTCAAAAAATCAAGTTGCATAGTAGCATTTTTTGTATGGCGTTACTCATCTTAGTGTTTATATTATCTTTGGTTCAGGGTATTTGAAGCACAATAAAGGAGCCGGTCGCAATCAAAAAATAAAGAAACGAGCAGAGCGCGCATTGGTAAAAAAACGTTCAAAATCCGATGCTTTCGACGAGAACTCTTACAAGAGAACTGAAGGAAGAGTTGGATCTGGATGTTTTCCAGGAAACTGTACGTCAGCCCATACTATGACACGAGTACAAATCAAGAGCTGCTTGCAAGTGACCAATGCTCTCTGATGTTAATGTTGGAAAACAATTGTCCTTTGCCACAATGTACCGCAATCAACCTGCCGAATATGGGAATGACGTCATATTCAGCGATGAGACGAAAATGATATAAAGATGGACCAACAAAAGTGTGGCGTAAGCCCTTAACCTCCTTAGAAAATCGAAACATCATTCCGACAGTCAAATTTGGTAAATTGTCCATAATGATTTAAAGGTACATTTCAAGCCAAGGATTCGGAGATTTAGTTCAAAACACGATGAACGCAAAACAATAGTTAGGCATTTTAAAGAACCAGTTCAGAAGCAGCGCGAATAAATTTGGGCTTATAAATAATCACGTTCCGAATTTTAAATTTTATCAGGACAAAGTATAAGGGGCTTTGTTAAAGGAAAGAGTGGCCAATAGGCATCCGAAGAAATGAATAGCAACTAAAACTGCTATACTTGAAGAGTGGCAGCATTCACCGAGCCATTATGGTTTTAAAAAGCTTATTCATTCAATGAAAAAGCGCCTACACGAAGTCAATAATGTCAATGGTGGCCATAAAATATGAAAAATATATCTTCCTTTTTATACCCTAAACCCATTAAAAATGGGTATAAGGGTATATTGTATTTGTGCGAAATCCAAATGTATGTAACAGGCAGAAGGAAACATCTCCGACCCCATAAAGTATATATATTCTTGATCAGCATCAATAGCCGAGTCGATCTAGCCATGTCCGTCCATGTCCATGTCCGTTTATTTTCGATAATCGATAATTTACTCCGTTTCCAAGAAATCGATAAAAATCGATATCGATATCCTGTTTTTTGGGAAATTTTGGTAAATAAAAAGAGCTAAAGTCCTCAAACTTAACATTAAGCTTCTAAAATAGAATATATGTGCATTTGATGTTGGAAGAAGAGGGTTCAAGGTATCCCCTAGTCGGTAGCTCCCGACTAGAACCTCTTACTTGTTTATGTGACTTTTTTAATGAATTCTATTAGTAAATACTATAAACAACTATAAATTAAAAAAAATATTTACAACATTTAAAAATATTCAATTTGGTTGAGAAAGAAAGAAACAAGAAAGAAACAAGCGCAAATCGCAAGAATTTCTGTATATATGTACCCACAGACATATATGTGCATATTCTTTGAATTATATCAACAGCATTGCCATTGCGATTGTATTGTTTACTATGCTGCTGTTTTAATTGGTTTTTTTTTTCATTTAGGACTGGAGTCGCTTTTAAGTAAAGGCGGCGGCAGTAATGTAGTCAGTTGCAAGTGCGTACCCTAACGAGGATTCTTTTTTTCTAAAATTAATTTGAAAGCAGACGGGGTCGTGGCGCGATCTGAATTTTTGTTGGAGTAAGATGGTTTAGGGTATGTCCTAGTCGGAAGCTCCCGATTAGAACCTCTTATTGTTTTTTATCGAGCTGTTTTTACCAAAGCACAATATGCTTCTACTATTATATTATATAGTTCTATAGGAAGGATAGGTTTGAAAATTATTTGTTGTATATAAAAATATTCAGTTTTCCAAGATACTTGTAGCAAACTCAGCATTTACGAGCTTTAATATTCTCACATATTTGCAAAACCGAAAGGGGTACAAATTTAATAAATCTCAGGAGTGCCGAATATAGCCGTACGTTACTTTTGGATTTAATAACTATATTAGAGAAATTTGGAACAGTTGTCCTCCTAGTGCCCGTGCGGTACGAGTCTGTGTCCGATAATTGATAACATGCTCCGCTTTTAATCAATCGATGACAAAATTCTTGTTTTTTTGGTAAATCGCTTAAGTTTTAAAAAAGTAGAATCACGAAGTTTAACATGAAGGTTCTTGAATGTTACATATGTACAAGTATCCTTCATTTTATAGCTATCGCCACCCCCCTATTTCCACAATGCCGAAAGCCGAACTCGTACATCTTCAGAAATAAAACGAATAAAAGCTCTATAGTTGAGAGAGTCTGATTAAGAGATTCCTTGAACCCCCGTTTGAGTTGTCGTTCAAGCTTTCTCTTATACATACATGGACAAACCAAAGACAATATATGCACTAAGATGAGTATCGCCCAAGCATTTGCAAAATTTCTAGCCTGGCTTCCTAAACTAGCTTTTACAATTTCGCACGACATGGCAACATACTGTTGTTAATTTCGTCTAAATTAATGCCAAAGTCGCGGCTTGCTGATGCTGACATGAGCAACGAGCCAGCCTTCAGCAAAGCTAGTTAATGGTGTTCTGCGTCGCTTTGTTTTCGAAATACATTGATCGAAAAAGTTTTGATCTTACGATTGACGCAAAGTGCTTTTGCTTAATCATGAAATGCATGCTTTATTTAAATAATTATAACTAGATACTTACGATTAGTTTTACAGGAAAATTTAAGAATTAAGTAATTTTTTCACAAACCGCTTCCTGTGCAATAAAAATTAAAATAGCACACATAGATTGACTTCAATTTTGTTTTTGGGCAGAAGGAGAAAAGTTCTTCTCTCAGCCAATAGTGTTCAAGCACCTTTGTATGCGTGAATTATGCATAAATAAGTACATCAAATATACAAAATATACATAACATGCATTCATATGTCAACACAAATTTGGGATAGGTCATGATCATCGCTAGAAAACTATGAAAAATTATTTTTTTGCCAGCCAGAGACTGCTAAAGTTATGATTAGCAACACATGTATGTATATTCACACGCATACAAACATAATTGCTTGCACGGCCCTCATAAAGCCAGAGCTTTCGCTCTCTCGGCTGTGATAGCGCAATAATACAGATTTCTTTTTCGTTCTCAATTTTCAAAAATTCAAGCGGCATAGTAGCATTTTGTTGTATGGCGTTACTTAGTGTTTATATTGTCTTTGAACAAACCACAGCTACTCTGCGAATGAGGTGATTCTTTTCTCAACCCCACGTTATAAAAATTGCTGACATGACATCTAAATGTTTGTAAAAGAAAATATTTTTACTTTATTTTTCAATTTTAGATGGAAATGGGGGTGGTTTATAAAGTGAAATATCCTAGAGCTGTGTATACTTTTCGCGAGTCTTAATACGGATTAGCTCTTTTAAGATCCATAAAACAGGATATTGATAGCGATTTTGACATACTTCATGGAAACAGGGCAGGTTCTCGATAATTGAAAACCTACTTTCAAAATTCGACATCAATATTATAGTTTCCGAGATCGACGTGTTGATTTATAGGGATGAACGAAAAAACAGACGACCGCTAGAATGCCTTGCATATTGTTGCTTGTTAATAATATGTGTACTTTACAGGGTCGCAGATCGCAGATGTTTATATTTGCTTTACCTGTTACTTATGCATACATTTTCAATGAGTTCAGTGTTTTTGTGCAAATAAAAAAATAAAGTGTATATATTCATGGTCAGCATTAATGGCCGAGTAAATCTAGCCACGTCTAACTTTTTGTTCGTATGAACGGAAAATGAAGTTTTGAATATTAAAAGATTTTGTGCGTGAAGCTTCGTGCTCAAATGGTATGGTAAGGAGTTCTACTTCCATATATTCATTGCAGCGCACCTTCGTTTACATTATACATTACCAGTATTGATTATGTAAGTTAATTCCAAGGTTTATTAAACGATGAAAAAAATATAATTTATATGGAAGTAAGACTTCCTTTATTTGATGTTAATTTGCAATTAACTAAACTTAAATCAATTCTAGCCCTAGTAACCTGTGGCTTAGCGGCAGCGGTGTTGGCATCGGCGTGAGGTTGTTGGCATCTATATTTTGTATTTGGATATGTGCTGGTTCTTTCAAAAAAGAAAAAAAGACACCCAAAGGTCTCTCTTGTTCTTTGTTCAGTTGCAGTATTATATTCTTCTTATTTTTCTTCATAACGTGTAATACACAGGTAAGAAGGATGGCAACTGTGAACAGAGTTATGAAACCGACTCTATTTGCTATAGAGTGCGTCTAAAGTTTTTTGCATGATTTTTATGTTGTTGATATGACTTCTTCTAGTGCTTCCAGAGAAAGAATCTAAATTCTTTCGTTTTCTATTGGGGTTATTGTATAGTGGGATTTCCTGGGGTCATGACTGTGACCTCTAAGTGTCTGAACTCTTGTCTGTTTATGAATATGGTTTCGTTCCAAAAGTTAATCATGCAGGTGGCTCTCACGCGTTTCTTCTCCCCTTGCCACCCAATAGTGCCGTTGAAGTCGTTCACTAGTATGACTCCATCGTCGATTTCGTCGATCTCCGGGATATGATCTGTATTGCTAAAACCACAAAGCGCTTGCTCTCCATTAACTAAGTTAGGTATACAATATTTGTGTGCAAGTTTACAATTTTTGATTTGTTACAAATTTTAATATTATGGTATGAAACAGTTCGTTCAATTTTAAATTAAGTATATTTTTGTGTTTCACTACTGGCCTTATTATGGTATTGCATTCTATTTCATCTAAATTTTGAATTTTTGCAATATAAAACAGAGTTGTTCCATTATGCAAAATGGAGACATTTGCGAAATCGAGCATTTCTTCAATATTTAAAGGTGGCATGATACTTTTATTAAAATTATCGTTTACTAACTCTTATCTCTTTTTCGCCAAGTAGGAATGTATTTATTGAATTAAATTTCGCACGTTGTATAGCGTACTTAATATTAACTATTTCTTCTTTTATGAGCCCAATTCGATTTTGTAAGATAATAGCTATCTCGTCACTTATGAGAGATTCCTTTCTTATGCTATTGGTTAAATCATTTGAGATTTTCGTCAGTTTATAAATTCGATCTTCTAATTGTCTGTTTATGATAAGCTGTTTATTGTCGTTTTCTATAAGTTTGTTTATGTTGTCGGTAAGAATTATTAAGTCGTCATTGTCCTGGCTGCGCTCCTTCATATTTTCAAGCTGTGCCTATAATGTTGATCGCTCTAGTCTTTCGTTTATGGAAAAGTGATATTGTGTCGAAAGTGACAATAGCTTGCGTTATTTAGTGACGGAAAGTGTAGTATAAAGTATTGGTTCTTAAGTCTTTTTCGGTGTAAAAAAGGAGATTATCTAATGCGTTTTTAATCTGTTCTAGCTCTATGACTTGTACGATTCGTGTTGTCGATGTCTGTAGTCTCCCTATTCCTTTTAGAATTGGTCGGTGAATCGACCAATTTTACAATCGGTGTATATTTTTACACTCGCTTAACCGTAGAGGTGATTCTTGAGGGCTTTTAGGGCCCAAATTATTGCCATTTCCCTTTCATTGGTGGCGAAGTTCTACTCTGCTTTAGAGAGGGTTCTAGAGTGGAAACAAATGGGTCGCTTGTTCTGGGATAGGACAGCCCCAATGACAAAGTTGGATGCATCTGTTGACAGACGAAATTCTTTGCTGAGGTCCGGGTAATGGAGTATTACCTCATTCGAAACTAGGGAATTTTTTATTTTATTGAATGCTTCGATCGCTTCTTCGTTGAGATTAATGAGCTTTTTAGCTGATTGATTTTTGAACACACGCCCATCTTCCCCTCTTAAAAGAGAGGTAAGGGGCTTTGCCAGCTTTGCGAAGTCTTTTATAAACCTCCTATAATAGCTGGCCATGCCAATAAACGATCTTAAATCCTTGAGAGTTTTTGGAAAAGGGTACTTCTTTATTATCTCAATTTTGTTTGGACTAGTTTCTAACCCCTTGTCTGAGATGACAAATCCCAGGAATTCTACTCTGCTTTTAAAGAACTCGCATTTGTCCAACTGACATTTCAAATTGGCTTCTTGTCGAGTTCTGAATATGGCGGCAAGGTGTTGCGCATGCGATTCATCATCTTTGCTAAAGATAATGATAACGTCAATATAAATGAACCATATTTTTCCAATATACTCACGAAGGATGTCGTCAAGAGCTCTCTAAAAAATTGAGGTCTCATTCTTCAAAGCGAATGGGAGTCGTGTAAACTCGTATTTTCCGTTGTTAACGGAGAAGGCAGTTTTTTCTATGTCTGACTCCTTAAGGGGTATTTGATGAAAGCCACTTTTTAAATCTAAGACAGAGAAAACTTTGTTATTGCTTAGCTGTGCTAGTACCTCGTTGATTTCGGGTATAGGGTATTTGTCTGCGGTAGTTTCTTTATTTAGTTCCTTGTTCCCATGCGATATTTCTTTTGCCCGGAGGCATCTAATTTTTTCGGAACAATCCACACAGGTGAATTGTATTGGGATCGGGAGGGTCGAATGCTTCCGTCCTCTAAAAGTTCTTTGATTTGGTTGTATACTTCGTCTTCGGATTGGCGAATAGGTGTGGGTGCATTTTAACTAGTTAATTAAGGCTCATTTTTTGTTCGTTTGTACTATGTTCTGTTCATGGTATTACCGTGTTGACCGCATCTATTTTTTCTGCTTATTGGGTATGCGAATATTGTTCTTGATTATTAGTAGATTCTTGCTGCTTTGTATCACAGCGTTTAGTTCCTTTAGACTACCTAATCGTTACCTAATATGGCGTCGAATGATTTTAAGGTGGGTAAGAGAAAGAATTTTATTTTTATATCGTTTCTATTGAAAAGATTAGCGAACTTGTGTTGTATAATTTTAATGCTTCCGCCGACTGTGACGGCTTCAAAGGTTTTTTCGTTTGGAATAGGCTCGGACACGAATTTTGGTTGGACGTAATTTCGGTTTGATCCTGTATCTATTAGGATTTTGAGTAATTTTCCGCTCCCCATCTTACATTCTATGTAAGGAAGACAGGAGCTCTTTATCCTAATATATTAATATCTGAGTGTTCGTATTGGGTATTTTGTCCGTCATCTGTTTCTTCAATTTGTTGGGCGTATTCGTTAAATGGCTGCTCGTATTCAGTCTGCTGTTCGTAATTTAGCATTGATTGTACGTATGCTTCCATGGTCACATAGCTGTCAGTGTTTTCGGTCTGTTCTTCTCCTGTTTGTATGTTGAAATTTCTTTGTTTTTTGTCCGTGGCGTTTGTTGGTGGTGGAGGTCTTCTCCCTACTTAATGTAATTTATCATCCTCGTGCGGATGCTTTGGTCCACGTCCAGGGTCAGGACGTGGTTGGGGCTTTGGTGCAGAAGTAGAATTGGTAGAATTCTTCTACTGTTTGGTTGTTACCTTGCACTAACATCGTCATCTGATATTCTTATGTTCCCAGATCTCTTTTGTCTGTATAGTGCAGCGTGAGACATTTGGAGATAGCGCTCCAATTTAGGCGAACATTATACGACTCGAGAACCGTGTCAGCATTGCCAGTGATTTTGTTTCTCACTGTATGCAATATGCCAAAGTATTTTGGCGAACCTGCCTCAGCTGCATAGGCTGAAAGTATACGATGTTCCGCTGGATTACCGGAGAATTCTCTGAGGCTTTTAACTATGTCCGGAACTCTGTCCAATGTGTGTTTCACTTAATTTCTAACTTACATTACTATTCCTGATGTGGCAACCTCCCCTGCCGGTCCGGATTTCATCCTTTTTGAAGCCTTTGGGTATCTACTGGGGGTCCTGAGATCAGTCTTCGTTGAGAGTATCCTGATACGTTGATACGTTGATACGTTGTCCACCGATGGGCAAAATTGAACAATTAAGTTCCAATTGCCTTTCGGGAATTTCACCAATCGTAGAATTTAATCGACGAGAGTTGCACTGGATTTATTTTCGCGTATAACCGACTAACGCGCACGTAGAAGCGTTTTTTTCTGTTGTAACACGAGCCGGTCCCTGCTCGGCCGCCAGTTAGCCTAGTAACCTGTTGCTTTGGGCAATTCTTGGAATTTTTGGCGGTTGCCAATCGGCGCGTGGATGAAATGACACAGACACCAAGTCATCATTTTGATGCTTATGAGATGTTGCAATGCTTCTTATTGGGACTGTATGAATTTATTTGTTGTTAACTTGTGTAATGAATTACTGGTCAGCCAGTCAAAAAATAATTAAGACGAAGAGCTAACTCGACCCAATTGGAATTTTGTTTTGAGCGCGAATCGTCACACACCAAATATTTGACCCCCATTTCCAACAAGGACTTTTCTAAAAGTGCGAAACACCCATTAGATGAATTTTCACTAATATCTATGAAAATATTTTTAAGCCGATTTTCGCTAATTAACCACTGCTGTGAGAGGAATTTCCAAATCGCTCAACCACGTATTATTAAATTCTTATGTACAGCTTAAAAAAGCAAATCGGTGAAATCTTAAAACTTCTCTTAAACTTAGATTCTGCGAAAAGTTAGAAATACGTCTCAAATGATTTTTCTTAAAGATCTTCACAAATGAATTTAAACCGAAACTTCACTGACATTACCTTTGATTATTTAAAACATTTACCCAGAAACTTTGAGCCCATGAAATATGTATGTATATGTAACAGGCAACCTAGCGATGGTTTTTTTTTTGTCGAAATGCTTTTTTTAGAAAGTCTCTTGGGCTCAACAGCTAGAGTCATCAAAGTTGACATGTGGATTCTTCATTTTATAGCTATCGCTACGCCGCCTTCATCCTTTAGTTTTAATGAAATAAATTAATCAATTGAAACAACCCAAAAATTATAAATCTGTTGTCTTCTTGAGATATACAAATTAGGATAATTATGTGTCCTGCCTTATTTAGAGGCTTTAAAACTCCTCGGCTTATCCCGCCAGTATGGAATTGAATCAAGAAACAGTTATCACTTGTTGGTTTATTGCCTCTCTTAGACATTAGACCATTTAAAAAAAAAAAAATTTTCCTAAGCTCAGACCCTACTCATTCTACTGTTGCAATCCAGCGGTGATGCCGGCATAATCCTAACACACTTGCATTTCTGCAAGTGTAGCAATGAATCGGCTTAATTTGTTTATTTGGGGCTGCGGACGATGGCTGATAATAAGATATTCTGCTGAAATGAAACGATACAGATTAGCATCGACCTTTTCTAAAAGCAAGCTGGTGACTGAATTAATTGCACGTATCATCAACAAGCCGCGACATCGGCATTCGTTCGTGTTGTTTTTAGAAAGTGGGAAGCCACTCGCCTAGCGTGCCGTTTGAAGAGTAAAAAACTCCCTGAAAATGCTACGGTAAAAAAAATTGTGTCGCATTTAAATATACGGGCGTATCTTATCTAAGTATTTAACTTTGTCTTATGTATTGTATAGTCGGTTAGAATCAACTAAAGTTGACAGTATGAGTATATGATTTTTTTTTGAGGTTGAAGGCAATAAATGAACAACTATGTTCATATTATCAGACAAATATATATTTATTAATTTTCAGGGTTGTAATTTACTTAGACCAACTCGTTGCGGTTCGAAAAATTACTGCACACCAAAATCTGCAAAGAATAATTTAATTAGAATAGAGCTGTGCATATCTTTAGTACAATTTACCTTAGCTCTTAATATATCCTCTGTCCAGTCTTCCTGTGTTATACTTGTTATAGCTTTAATTAGAACTCTTTGAACTTTTTCAATCTGCTTTTTGAATGTATATATTATTTCGTGAGTAGTTGCTATTGGCTGGTTAGTGCACCAACACTCTTTATTGGTCACGAAACTCAAAGAGGCGTAAAGTATACCGGCTTCTTTGGCTAATACTGCTTCTGGACAAAGTGTCATGCTCAAGAGGTCAGCTCCCCAATTGCGGTACACGTTGTTTTCTGCAACAGTAGAATAACGTGGTCCCTCTAATGTTATTACAGTTCCTTTAGAGTGTATAGGAAGGTGCAGCTCATTGGCTGCTTTCAAGAGGTGAAAACGCGTACGTTCGCAAAATGCAGGGTACATGGGAAGGTGGCATACGCCAAAAGGACTGCCAATAGCGCCGTCATAAAATGTTTGAGCACGTTTTGTTGTACTGTCAATAAAATCGTGTGGAACAATAATGTCTCCAGGATGAATATTTTCACGCAGCGAGCTGACGGTGTGCGTAACTAAGATATGTGTGCACCCCAACTTACGCATGGCCCAAATGTTAGCTCTGTAATTAATGTTAGAAGGCATTATATCATGAAGTCGTCCATTTCGCGATAGAAGGGCACAATTGACATCTTCAATTTTTCCCTCAATTATAATATCTGAAGGTTTTCCGAATGGCGTACATACAGCGCATTCCCTTCTATCGCTTAGTACAATAGGTGTATCGAGGCCAGATTCTCCAATAATTCCAATTTTGACCTCTTCCCCTTCATCAATTTTGTGTTCCATAATGCGGTAATTTTGGAGTTTTTCAAAAAATCCTAATCTGTTTTTGGAAATGTATTATAAACAGTTTATTTTATTTCCTCATTTTCACAATAAAAAATTGACTTCTCATGCTTAGCTATCCTAAACTAAAAATTAAATTAAATATAAAGTAATATAAAGTAATAGACTACGTTCTGCATGTGCACATATGTGTATATGTATGTGCACATTATGAGAGTTAAGTCATTGTAGTCATTGTCTATTGTGCACGTAGGTAGAAATAAGGGTGATAATTTTTTGTGCTTCTGGAAGGATTAGAGAATTTTAGACGCCCTAACAATAATAATTACATTACCTACAGTTGGCTTAAGAGGGAATATTAAGTAGAGGAAGCCTATTGGAATACGGTGGTAAACGAAGATTGGAGTCCCAGTTTAAACCTTGTAAGGCAGAATTAGAAATTGATTTTGAACTGATTCAATGCGATCTTGATAAATTTTACACTGCCGAGACAAGACACATGAGCAGTTCTCAAGTATAGCTCGAACAAGCGAGATGTAGAGAAGTTTGGTTATGACGGAATCGTTAAATTTTCTAGAAAACCAAGAACACCATTTGCTTTATTATCAATGTTAGCAATGCTTAGATTAAACAAGTAAGAGGTCGGACGGACAGACAGACGGACATGGCTAAATCGACTCGGCTATTAATGCTGATCAAGAATATATACACTATGGGGTCGGAGATGTTTCCTTCTGCCTGTTACATAGATTTGGATTTCGCAGAAATACTATATACCCTTATACCCATTTTTAATGGGTTCAGGGTATAAAAAGTAGAGCTTACAATTAAATATAACCCTTATATCTTTAATTGTTAGCACTTGTTGCCAAGAATTATTGCCATGTTTGTATTGCAGCTAAACCGATAAAGCCTAGTACAATTGAAGGTCATAAGCATACACTTTGAACAATTTAGATGCACTTAATTGGCCAAACACAAGATGTGGAACGGGTTTAAACAATCTTCTAGATAAGAGTGGTTTAAAGAATGAGTGCATGAAAGTATAAGATTCGCATCTTCTGCGCACATAAGTATATGATCATGTGAGTTATAATAGAAGGGACTAAAGGTCCAAGATGACTATTTTGAGGTACCCGTGAAATAACGTGAACCTGTTTCTAGGTATTCAGCCTCAGAACGACTTATTTGGTCATACCCCTTAAATAAGAAGAAATCCAATGTTAAAGAAAATAACTTAAATGCAAAGACAGAAGATCAAGATCAAGGGATAGATTTAAAAGCATTAGGAATAGACGAAAAAGGCAAGCACTGTACTCCTTGAGTAGACATCTAGTGGATTTAAAAAAATGTAGAGCAGAAAGGAGAGAGGAATGCGAAATAATAGAAGGAAGTATGAGGTATAGGAAAGTATTAGGGTATTATTATTAGGACAGACAAAGCAGTAAGTTGATTGGAAAAAATTAGCACAGCGGTTTGCAGCATGAGAATCATTGCTAGCCTTAGGTGGCAAACTTGAAGATTTAGGCTTCAAGCTTACAAAATCATGAAACTATCTCGAATTTTGGACAAACTGCCTTTTCAATGAGATAGGTAATTCCTGTAGCATTAGGAATTCATAAAAAGGAAGATTGACTTGGCATTACACTTTTTGAAATATTTAGACTTAATATTTTTTAGGTTTTCGTCTGGGAGTAAATGGCTAAAAAGAAGCAAACGATGGGATTTAATTGGGAATACATGCACCTAAAAGGGAATTCAGAAAGAAAGACCAATCAGTGGCAAGAATACTTTGATAAAGCAAGGAAAAGTTTTCTTTTCGAACGGACTTATTGGTCACTAATGACTTAGGAGTAGGATTACAATTGAGCAGTGCAACCTCAAAAGTAGGGTCATATGCATCCTCAGAAAAAGATAAATGGGGTTACCTGGGGACATTGTCATTAAGGTAATCTTTGATAAATACAAGGTCGTGTTTTATTTAAATTAAAAGAAATTGTATTGATTTAAAACAACAAAAGTACAAACTAAACATTGTCGATGAATAATAATTAAGAGACGTTCCTTTAATTAAATCACCCAGCACGAAAAGTAGTTCATTATCACGCCCCTTAGTAAAAATAGTAGTTACATGTTAATAGTAGTTAATAGTAGTTACATGTTTCATGTAAACTTGAATGTCAGAAGAAGAAGGATATAGGAAAAGTTGATGATAATAGCGCGTGAAGGGTAAGTAATTTAAACTGGGAAATTCTCAGCATTGGTAAGCGAAGCTAAACAAAAAGGTTCAATATGAAGAAATGGTTTAACGGCAATTAATACACTACCAAATCGAGACGGTTGATCACTGTTGTTCGAAAAACTTCGCCATCAGATATGGTATAATTTAGCCATGTTTCTGAAAATGTGACTGTATCCGCATCAGAGAAAGTGCAAGCTATTAAGATTTTAAAGCTTAGATATAAAAATGAAAATGGCATTATCCTTTTGGAGATGATAACGAGAGATCTGATATTGACGATCGGTAAGAAGGCAGCATATTTAAATTTTTGGATACAGCTTTTCAAAATTAGAAAAAATATTTTTAAAATAATTAAATATATATTTGGCTGCTATTATAAAGCACGAAACATTTTATAAACATCAACTTAAGGTCTTTGCGGCATAGTTAATCTATGGGTATGTGTCTATATGTATGTATTCATTGTTTTTTTTTTTTTTTTTTTACCCTACTAAACAGGAAATTATGGAATTGCGAAAATTTTTGTAACAGGCAAAAGGAAGCACCTCCGACCCCATAAAGTATATAAATGCTTGATACGCATCAAAAGCCGAGTCATGTTCGTCCGCCGTTCGACGTTCGATGTATGAATGCAACAATCTCAGAACCAATAAAAGCTAGAGACTTGAAATAGTGCCCTAGTGCCCGCGCAGTACGAGTTTGTTTCCGATAGTCGATAACTTGTCAGGTCTCAAGCAATCGAAAAAAATCGACATATATAAATCTTGTTTATTTTGTTAACAAATCTCGTTAATCTCGTGTAAGTTATAAGAGCTAGAGTCACTTAAATAGACATATAAATGGTTAATATTCCGAATGCTTAATATGAAGTGTATCAAATGGCTTTTTTAGTATGCTGTGTACTGTTCTCTTGTGGACTGTTATCGAGACGGAATATGGAATACAGTACAAGCACTTTCAAATATATGCCGCTAATTTGGCCAAGAATTTTCTTATCATATCATTGGTGCAGTTTTCTGCGGAAAGCCAACATTTTTTTCTGATATACACTATACCGTCAACTAACTCAAAACAGCAACATAACATTTCTCTGATTTCTCACGCAATATACGTTCGCTAGGTATTGGCACAGGTTCTCAAATTTCTCCATTTAACGATCAGATGGTATTACACACGAGTCAGTCGCCTTCTTCAGTTTGTTTTCTTATTGTCTACGTGGGTCCTATATTTTAACCAAGTCGGTGGGCTATCGAAAAGTTATAAGCAGCAAAGCTATGGTAACAAGACTAGGCTGGCGTTTCCTTTTTGGAGTAGAAAAAAAAAACAAGATGTAATTTATTAGACTGTCGCTGAACCGGCATTGGAATTCAACTGTTTTAAAGCTACGATTAAATATTAATCTCAGTGTAACAAACGAATACCTCCTGCTCTTAAATGGAAAAATTATCACTTCTCTTTCATAATTCAGTCAAGGAATGCGTAATTCGACAAAAGTTCGCAACGAACTTGCGAAAGTAGAAATTAAACCTACGCACGAGTGCAATGGCTTGCAATAACGAACATGGCTCTGGGGAATCCTGAATAACCGTAGTATTCATTATTCGTTAAAATTCCTTCAGCAGTAACATTACATCCCAAGATTCGATTCGTATATCACTAACCATACAATGCATAGATACGTCAAACAGCGAAATAATCGAAACACGATAAATCGATGCCAGTGAACCAAGGGTGCTTGCGACCATTTTATTATGCCCAGAGAGAGTGAGACTAATGAGAGTGGCAGCCGAACGCCGGCATCGGAACGATCTCGTTCCGCGCATAAGTTCGCAGCGGCTGATGTTTTTTTTCAAAAACATGTGCACAGTGTGCCACGCTCTCACTCAATGCTTTGCGCACTTGTGTACATTCTCACTCCCTTTGGATGGCTTTTCAAAAAATCACGAAATCCACAAACATAACTATGTTTGTGTTGTGTGCCTGTGGTAGCAAAAGACCCACACAGTCAAGTGTTTTATCATGTATTTCTTCGTCCAGTCAGGCATAATGAAAAGAATTGATATATTTTAATACCCTGAACCCGGGAAAAAGGTATATTGTATTTGTGTAAAATGCAAATGTATGTAACAGGCAGAAGGAAGTATCTCCGACCCATAAAGTATATATATTCTTGATCAGCATCAATAGCCGAGTCGATCTAGTTATGTCCGTCTGTCTTTCCGTCCGTCTGTCCGTATGTATGAACGCAAGGATCTCAGAATCTATAATTGTTAGAGACCTGAAATTCAAGATGTTCCTCCTAGTGCCTGCGTAGATCGAGTTTGTTTCCGATAATCGATATCAGTTTCCAAGCAACCGATAAAAATCGATATCGACATCCTGTTTTGTGAGCAATTTTGCAACAACTGCATTTGGTGTTGGAATAAGAGGGTTCAGGGTATTCCCTAGTCGGGAGCTCCCGACTAGAACCTCTTGTTATTTAATAAAAGGTGGAATACAGTATAGTTCGGAAAGAATTTTCGGCGGGCGGAAACTGAGTGAAAAGTAATATCTAAAATGTTTATCACTGGCAAAGCAGGTTGGTACCTATTTAGCATACACACCATCTTTAAAATGTAAATAAATGAACGGCGGTTAAGTTGATAGAGGGCCAAGCTATTTTGTTAACACGGTATGATGCTCTAGGCTAAAATATACAGAAAGTCGTGTCTTTTAGACACGCTGTAATTTTTGTCGTTACTGCTTGAAATACGAAGCTGCTTAATGAAAGTGGACATTTTTTGATGTTCCTACCTCATTGTTGTTGGTTATTATATTTACATTACGCTTATATAGAACTACAAACTTTGAAAAACCTATAAGAGGTAGTCGTCAACAAGGTTGACCAAACATTTTAATAAAATTAATAAAAAAAATAATAATAATAAATGATCAAACCAATCCAATGAACCGACATTATTTTCGCAAAAACGACGATAGGGAAAGGGAAAGAGACGTACGAGACAGTCGTAGCCTAACGATTAATATGAATCGAAAGAATTTTTTTTGGGGTGGCAGTAACATCCGTGAGCGTAATTCGGTCCACAAAACTCACAGGATCTGGAAACTATATCAGCAGATATAGCGACTATAGACGGGGTTTTGATTATCAGCGAACAATAAGTAGGGATTATGTGCCGAAGGAAAGGGAAAATGTACAAAATTATAGAAACAATCGTTTTGGAAAACATGATGGGTCTAACAATTGACGGAACAAACATTCACATAGCCATTCAACTAAGGCAAAGTTGAATAAGCGGGATTTCAATACTGAGCAAAAAAAAAAATTGCCGTGCGACTTAGAGCTGAACTGTCCACATCCAGGGATTAACCAAACGTATGCATTATCTAGTCTCTCTAAAAATCTTCATATATAATTAAAATTATAAAATGCGAAACAATGACTATTAAGGACTGAGTTGTTGAAATAAATAATTGAAAGGCGTCTGATGGGCGTTATATAGAATTCTCATGCCAATGTGCACCTAAGATTCGCTGATTTCATGTTTAAGATATTTTAAAATTCGGTGTACAAGCAGTAAATCAGAGAGATAAAATTAAGCTGAACGGCCGTTAAGTTGATAAAGGACCAACACAGTTTGTTGCCCTAGGGAAAAATGTACAGAAAGTAGTGTCTTTAGGCACGCTGTAATTTTTGTCGTTAATGTTTTAAATACTTAATTAAAGAGCTCATTTGTTGGTGTTCCTTTATCTTTGTTTGTTGATTATTATATTTATATAACGTTTTTATAGATCTCTACACACTTTCATAAACCTATAATAAATATTCGACAAGGTTGACATTTTATATTTTAATAAAATTAAAAAAAAATAAGTAAATAAATAAATGATCCAACAAAATTCTTTAATTGACACTTCCCAGATACAAAGAAAAAATATGGAAATTCAGGTTCTTACAACAATTCAAAGCGTGACGATAGCCAGATAAATGCCTGGAGTTCAAGACGACTTTTATCGGAAAATTCTACGCCTTCTGTTCGGGTATGTTGTGATTTTATGGTTCTTGGAATAATGCTTATAGAATAGACAAGTCCATATAGCCAACTCCGTATGATATTTACAATTCAAATAAATCCCCCTTTTGAAAGCAAGGACATCTAAGAAATAACTTGTTGTTCTTTAGAAGAGAATAATTATTTTAATTATTTTTCCTATGCTACTAAAATTGGAGCGTGGATCTTCATATTATATAACAAACCTTCTAACGATATAATTCCCTCTGTAAGAGTATACTAGCCAAGACACTTACAGCAACTAACTATAAGGCACCTTTCCCTGTGCCACAATATTTGATTCTTGGACTATTAAAATCTAATAATAATATAATTATTTGAATAAATTTTTTTTTCGTTCAAAACATCCTTTGTCATATTTAGCGGTTTAAAGAATCTTTTGATTGAATGACAGTTAACAATTTAATGCAAAAAAAATATAATCGACATTCATTTGGTATTAACATGTAAAACAGAATGACTTATATTTATTAATGTATATATGCAGAATAATCCAAATGATAATGGGCCATCATCTAAATTGGACAATCGCACATGCGAATCTGTAGATGAAATCAAGATACACGCAGTAAGTGTTGCACCAAAAAAGACAACATGGGCATCTATAGCTTCGCAGCCAGCAAAACCAACTTCGAAAGTAAGTAAATTAAATTAATATTAAAGTTAATATTATAACTATTATCTTGCCTTATTTGCACACGCAGACCACATATACTGCTTCTAGCCATAAAAAGAAGGGTCCCGGCATGCCACCACCTCCAATGGTACCGGGAAAACATAATTTAGATGTTAATGTATGGGAATTGCCAAACAGTAATCCACCGCCAGTACCATCCCCGCCTTTACCAATTGAATTGTCCTGTTCGGAACATAATTTTTCTGTATCGACTAGCGAAGAACCATCGCCGGGTACACGATCTGAAAAGGATGATTGCGTCAGATTGGCCAGCAACAGTAATTTTGGAAGCGGTCGACCTTCTTCGAACGGTCAACACCGCAAAAACTGGGTTGCAGAGCATCTAGCTCACCAACAAGATACACGACAGGCTAGCGGAACCTCTGTGCAAGCTATCCGACGAACCACCCCTACCGGCCCACAAAATCGATTTAACGAACGCAAAGGAAATTTTGCTCGCCACGACTATGATAAAAACTTGAAATACGAATGTCGTGATGAAAATAATCCCCTTGTTGCACAAAGTTCGTATATAACTGCAGAGGTCACTGCTGACCCGCAAATACTATTGGACGAGTTGAAAGACAAGAATAATTATAACCCTTCAGAAATTGACTTAGAAAAAGCAACAGCCGCACGGTAAATAAGTTAGAATGTAATATTAATCAAATTAATAATGAATGCTAATTTATTTATTTAGATTTTTTGTCATAAAATCTTATTCCGAAGATGACATTCATCGCAGTATAAAATATGAGATTTGGTGTTCCACAGATCACGGCAATAAGCGCTTGGATGACGCTTTTAAAGAACGACATAAAGGGGGCGGCCATATTCTGCTTTTCTTTTCGGTAAATGGCTCTGGCCATTTTTGTGGCATGGCACAAATGATGACATCGGTGGATTATAACTCTACATCCAGCGTTTGGTCTCAAGACAAATGGAAGGGAAAGTTTAAAGTTAAATGGATTTATGTGAAAGACGTGCCTAACGGAAAGCTTCGACATATTCGGCTCGAAAATAATGACAATAAATCAGTGACGCATTCAAGAGATACACAGGAAATACCAAACACGAAAGGCATAGAGGTCTTACAGATACTACACTCATATAGGCATTCAACATCCATTTTTGATGATTTTTCCCATTATGAAAAGAAACAGGAAGAGGAAGTTTCGTCTAAGCGACCAACAATTCATGTAACAGATGCCATTAGCCAAACTCAAGTACCAATTAACCGACATTATGTCCGTGAAAACGACGATAGGGAAAGGGAAAGAGATGTGCGAGACAGTCGTAGCTTAACGATTAATATGAATCAAAAGAATTTTTTTTGCGGTGGCAGTAACTTCCGTGAGCGTAATTCGGTCCACAAAAGTGTCACAGGACCCGGAAACTATAACTGCAGCTATAGCGACCATAGACGGGGTTTCGATTGTCAGCGAACAATAAGCGGGGATTATGTGCCGAAGGAAAGGGAAAATGTGCAAAATGATAGAGAGAATCATTTTGGAAAACATCATGGGTCTAATAATCGACGGGACGAACATTCACACAGCCATTCAACTAAGGCAAGGTTAAATAAGCGGGATTTCAATACTGAGCAAATAAAAAGTGACGTGCGATTTAGAACTGAACTGCCCACATCCAGGGATTTACCAAAAGTATGCATTAATCTAGAAAATCTCTAAAAATCTACATATAATTTTATATACATGTTAACCAATTTTGCGTTGCAGATAAATGAAAATGATAGAATGCGGAACAATGACTATTAAGGACTGAGCTGCGGAAACAAACAATTGAAATGCGTCTGATGAACGTTATATAGAATCCTCATGCCAATGTGCACCTAAGATTCGCTGATTTCATGTTTAAGATTTTTTAAAATTCTGTGTACAAGCAGTTAACCAGAAAGATAAAATTAAGCTGAAAATAAAGCCAACAACCGGTAATTAGGTATAAATACAATAATATGATAACATTTTTATGTAATTTATTATTATTATATAAATCGATCGACGCTTTCATTGAACGGTTCATTCGAATTTAATTCAATCGATTTGTACACAATTTAAAGTCAAGAGTTTACTTGATTCATTCCTTGTAGCTGCACTGCTAATATTTATTTAACCTATTTCATCTATATAAAGTCTAAACTGAGTATGTGAAATAATTACAGTTTCAATTTTCATTATACCCATTGTTGCCTCAATCTCAACAGCACTGATATCAATTTATATATTAATATGTACAAGAAAAACTTAAATAATCTGATAATAAAATATTTCATAGTGAATTTCAAAGTTAAGAATTTTATGGAAGAGCGGTCTTTTATGTCTCGTGACCTATTTAAAGTGATTTTGAGGCCAAAAAAATGGGAAAAGTGTTCCCCGAAAATGACTAATATCTAGTGTATTCTTGTTTATATTCTGAAAAAGAAGGTAATTGCGGGCCGAGTTTTAAATGCACGAGCCAAAACAAACACAAAACTAACGTTTTGAAACACGATCAAATACTCGCCGGAAAATTTACTAAAGTAGAGCTTCTATAGCCAAACACGGTAAAGAAACGATACGTTATTAATTCTGCGATTATTTCGAAAATTAAAAAATAGAAATGTCGGAATCGAATTTTATAATAATAATACGAGTATTGCCACCCCTTGCCAGTGATACATTTTGTGGGAACATTTTTTAATATTACCTTTCCATTATAAACTTTCGTTTATTAAACCTCTGACCCGCATTTGCCACCCAAGAAGCTATTAAATAATTTCTCACAAAGATCATCGAAAATGACTTTGAGGCCGATCGGATGATAAGCACAAAACGTACATACAACCGTTTTTCGCTAATTAACTTGTGGGGGGAATTTTGCTCAAACAGGTTTTTATGAAGAACATGAAATTAGGTTTGAAGCAAATCGCGCAAAACTTAAAACTTAGCCCAAAACTCTTTCAATCACATTTGTACGAGGAAGCTGGGATTCTGCGAAAACTGATCGTATAGGTCTTTGGAGATAAACTTGACCCTACCACCAAAAACAATATAAACACTAGATGAGTAACGCCCATACATTTGAATGCGACACAAAATTTCTAGCCTGGCATCCTAAACTGGCCCTTACGATTTCGCACGACATGCCAGCCGACTGGCTGTTGGAATGCCGAAGTCACGGCTTGCTGATGCTGACACGAGCAACGAAGCTAGTCGCCAGCCTGCCTCCAGCAAAGCTGGTCGATGGTGCTTTGCGTCGCTTCGTTTTCGGGGTACAAGAAGACGCAAAGTGCTTTTGCTTTATCCATGAAATGCATGCTTTATTTAAATGATATATTACCCTAGATACTAACCATTAATTTCACAAGATAATTTAAGAATTATATAATTTGTAAACAGAGCTTCTTGCGCAATAATTATGTTAAGAATATACCACACATAGATTGACTTCACTTTTGTTTTTGGACAGTGTATGCTCTAGAAAAGTTCTGGTTGTTGTGGTTTATAGCCTCTGTCCACTAGTTTAAGAAATGTCACATTTTCCAATTTAACATATTGGTGTTTCACCGGTTGGAGGTAACATGTGAGTGGCGAAAGTACCGCTTTTTAAAATAAACAGCTGATCGAGTTTCTTTAATTTACATAAGCGCTGTAAAGTTTTTCTTGTAAAACTCTAAAATTGCGCTCTTGAGGTAAGGGCTCCATTTTAGCTACTTTTTTCGAGATTTCGCCATGCTTAAATTCTAAAAACTATGGGATTATTTCTATTTTAAATTTCCTATTTAAAGTTGCCGCTTGCTTTTGTTGATATAACAGCTGTTTATGGTTTTGATAATTTCACACTTTTCACAACATCGATAAAAATCTCGATTCATCATCGCAAATGTGATTTCCATTGGGAAAACATACAGGTCGCATTTTACGAATTTCGCAAAAATGTGACATTTTCAGAAATGTGATCAGTGGACAGAGGCTATAAGTGTCTTTGGTTCAGGCCATCCACTAGTCGGAAAGTCGCGACTAAATCCTTTTACTCGTATTGTTTTCTTTTTGTTTTAATTTAATTTTTTTAAATTAGCAGCGTTGACTGTAAATTATCAAAAACAAGTTAAAAAGTATCTTTCCATTTAATGAAGAAACAAAATCGATGTGGCGTCTGAGATACTGACATACTGTACTGACATATCGTCGTATCTAAATATATGTAAATATTGAATAATAAATAATTGAAACTTATAGATAAGTGTTTTAAAATATAGACTTTTATTTATATTCAAATAGGACTTTTGGCTGCTGCCAACCCGTCATGGGCAGGCTCAGAGATTGAAATATTTGGCTTTCCTAACACTGCTATTTATTATGGAAAATTATTACTACGCTCCCAAAAAAATATTTAAAATGTATATTAAAAATGAAAAGATTTGCATACTTATTTCCTATTTGGGATAAGAAAATAAATAATTTAATTTAAAGAAATTATATAAATCATCGTTTACATCGACTAGAAAAGTCTGCAGTAGGAAACAAGCGAGATATATTTCTTTGCCAGCAAAACCCAGAGCAGAGAATAACAACATATTTAGATATGCTGTTATGTATATTCACTCACATACAAACACAATTGCCTGTACAACTCTCACAGAGCGGAAGCTGAAAGTAAATTCCATTTTACGCGTTTTCGCTCTTTGGAGTGTGAGAACGCAATGATACTGATTTCGTTTGAGTTTTCAATTTTTAAAAATTAATTTGTTGTAGCATCTTGTTGTAGGGCGTTACTCATCTTATAGCCTTTCTCCACTAGCTTAAGAAATGTCACATTTTCAAGTTTCACATATAGGTGCTCCATCGGTTGTCGGTGACATGTGAGTGAAAAAATACCGTTTCTTTAAATAAACATCTGATTGCATAATTTACATAAGTTGCTTTAATTTGCATAGGCGCCGTAAAGTTTTTCCCCAAACCTCAAAAATTGCGCTCTCGCCGTAAGGGCTCCACTTTAGGTACTCTTTTCGACATTTCGCCATGTTTAAATTCTAAAAACTGTGAGGTTATTCTTATTTAAATTTCTTATATAAAGTTGTCGCTTGCATTCGTTAATATATCAGCTGTTGATGTTTACGATACTTTACCATTTTTCACAACATCGATACAAATCTGGATAAATCATCGCAAAAAACACGAAATGTTCTGAGCGAGTTTACGCATTTTTCAAAAATTAGCCTATTTTGAAAGATGCGTGAATTATGTATGCGCAATTCATACACTTTGCAAAAATGTGACATTTTCAGAAATGTGTGAGAAATGTGTTCAGTGGACAGAGGCTATTAAAGATAAATTTTATTAATTTTTTTTTTTTTTTTTTTTTACTTTTTTTTGATTGTTATTTTTAAGTAATTAATAAGTCTTAATGGGAGTATAAAAATAATATTTATTTAATTTAAAGAAATTGTATACGTTTATATTAGCATCGACTTAAAAATACATATTTTTTGTACGTAGCGAACCACAGTACAAAACATGGATTCATAAGTCAGCACAAATTTGGAATAGTTCATGATCAGCGCTAGAAAGCTAAAAAAATGTATTTCTTGGCCAGCCAGAGGCTTTACCAGAACACATTAAAATATGCTGCTATGTATGTATATTCACACGCATACAAACATAATTGCTTGCACGGCCCCCATTGAGCCGAAGCTGAGAGTACATTCCATTTTTAGCTTTAGCATTCCCCGAAATCGTGTGCACTTTCACCACATAAGATAACCAATTTGAAAATTTCAGCTTCATAGCTCTTACGGTTAGTGCTGTGCGATGATCACCAATCAGTTAGGGCAAATAGTTTCATATATAGAGATTTATATGCCATAAAAATATTTTTCAAGCTCAGTGTTTTACACTATTATTTTTTTCTTTGGTTACCGCCTCTATATTCGGAAAAGTCGTCTTTTGGTTTTTTAGGTGGGACTAGGTGGGAGTCGAAAGTCTAAACTGTTTCTAATTGTTGGAAATGCCCTGCACAGAGCACGAATGAAGGACAGTTTTGCAGCGCGAAACTGTTACACGGCCCATACAGGTTCACCCTGAACCCATTGAAAAAGGATAATAAGGGTATAGCAAGACGGTTGTCTGATTCCATGTCATAAAGTAAATATATATACTCTTAATCATCATAAGTAGCCGAGTCGATGTAGCCATGCGCGCTAGTCTGGAAAAAAACTGGAGAGTAGCTTCTACTGTGTTTTAAAAATCCCAATGTAGGAAAAGTCTTGACATGGCGTAGAGTTGCGTGTCAACCAGGTGCTGTTCCCAGAGACCAGCAAAGGATTGTGATGGCCCTCGCCCGTCATTAAGTAGGACTTACACGCATTCAATTTAATAGCGAAAAGATACTGTGCATGCAGTGTCCCTGAGGGGCGCTTTCCCTAACTTTGTTTCGGCCCGCTGTACATCACAAATGTGGCATATTTGAATACCGTAGTAAGTAGTAAGCCCAACTTTAAAGATCAATGCTCGTCCTTACAAGTTGATGAGGAGCAAAAAAACTAGGAAAATTTCTAGATTTCACAGACGCAAAATGACAAGGTAGAGCAATATGCATGCTCTTGTTTGTTTTTTTGTTGTGATTTCCCTTAATAATTAATAATTCCTTATATTTATTATATTTTATAATTATAATCATTTAATATATTTAGCAACTGGACATAATAAAACGCAGGCAAGCACTCATGGAAAAATAATAATGGTAGAATGTCAACCACTTTTTCGTAGGTTTGAAGATTACTTACTGTATCCTAAATGGCATCTTGCAGTAACATCCCCATGATAAACTCGTTAGTCTCAAAATTGGCATTACAAAGGCTTGAACACCCATTCGTAAGAGGCGACCAAATCTTTAATCTTATTGGATAATTAACTAGTTTGTTTTGGATAATTAACTAGCTAGAGACAACAAAATTAGGAATAAAGTGTACGTTTCCGTCGGATTCTATGCAAGTTCAGTTTTAGAGCTATCGACACTAAGCTTAGCTGATATCCGCTTTTCTGTTGGTATTATAAATGTTGCTGCCATGGAAAAGATCCGTCGAAAATTAAATTCATGTATTAATAACTTTTCTGGTTTTGATAAAGCTGAGTATCTAGCTGTCTCGAGATCGCGTCGTGAAATGTGTAACGCATAAAAGGAGACATCTCCGATCCCATATATTTTTGAACTTTATCCGCAGCCGAGTCGATATAGCCATGTCGATCTGTCTGTTTCTATGCGAACTAGTCTCTCAGTTTTAAAGTTATATTAATGAAACTTTGCAGAATACATAGAACATAGGAACGATTGGTCGAAAGTTAAGTTGTTGTAAGGAAAAAGTTTTTTGTCATTCAAGATATTTTAATAAAACGCGGCACTTCAAGAATTCACAAAGCTCCCTTCATTTTTGCAAAATCTTATTCTTATATACTTACATCGGACTACTATATCATATATCTGCCATAAGAACGATCGGTCAAAAGCTAGGTTTATGATTAAAAATCATTTTTGTTGATCAAGATATCAAGATTCGGGTCTGATTTAGATTAGATTTTCGGCGTGCCAAGGTTTCGTTATACAATGTAATTTCTTTTCCTTTTACAAAAAGTATTCTACCACACTCTAACATTCTTTTCAGGGCGTAAAATATTTATGTGAACTTTTTATATTAATTAATGTCGGTAAATACGTGTAATTCGATGCTCTGCACATAACAGCAAAATGCAAACAACGAAACCGGTCAAATAATCAGTTTTTGGATGGGAAAGGGTTTTTATACCCTGAACCCATTAAAAATGGGTATGAGGGTATATTGTATTTCTGCAAAATCCAAATGTATATAACAGGCAGGAGGAAGCATCTCCGACGCCATAAAGTATATATATTCTGGATCAGCATCAATACCCGAGTCGATCTAGCCATGTTCGTCTGTCTGTCCGTCCGTCCGCCCGTATGTATGAACGCAAGGATCAGAAAACCTATAAGAGCTAAAGATTTGAAATTTTAGATGTAGGTGCTCCTTGTGCCTGCGCAGATCGAGTTTATTTCCGATAATCGATAACTTACTCCATTTCCAATCAATCGATAAAAATCGATATCGATATCCTGTTTTTTGGGCAATTTTGGTAAATAATAAAAGCTAGAGTCATCAAACTTGACATATAGTTTCTAAAAAAGTATATATACATATATGCATTTGATGTTGGAAGAAAAGGGTTCAGGGTATACCCTAGTCGGAAAGTCACGACTAAATCCTTTTACTCGTATTGTTTTCTTTTTTCTTTAATTTAATTTTTTTAAGTTAGCAGCGCTAACTGTAAATTATCAAAAACAAGTTAAAAAGTATCTTTCCATTTAATGAAGAAACAAAATCGATGTGGCGTCTGAGATACTGTCTGACATACTGTACTGACATATCGTCGTATCTAAATATATGTAAATATTGAATAATAAATAATTGAAACTTATAGATAAGTGTTTTAAAATATAGACTTTTATTTATATTCAAATAGGACTTTTGGCTGCTGCCAACCCGTCATGGGCAGGCTCAGAGATTGAAATATTTGGCTTTCCTAACACTGCTATTTATTATGGAAAATTATTACTACGCTCCCAAAAAAATATTTAAAATGTATATTAAAAATGAAAAGATTTGCATACTTATTTCCTAATTGGGATAAGAAAATAAATAATTTAATTTAAAGAAATTATATAAATCATCGTTTACATCGACTAGTAAAGTCTGCAGTAGGAAACAAGCGAGATATATTTCTTTGCCAGCAAAACCCAGAGCAGAGAATAACAACATATTTAGATATGCTGTTATGTATATTCACTTACATACAAACACAATTGCCTATACAACTCTCACAGAGCGGAAGCTGAAAGTAAATTCCATTTTTGGAGTTTTCGCTCTTTGGAGTGTGAGAAAGCAATAATACTGATTTCGTTTGCGTTTTCAATTTTTAAAAATTAATTTGTTGTAGCATCTTGTTGTAGGGCGTTACTTATCTTATTATAGCCTTTCTCCACTGGCTTAAGAATTGTCACATTTTCAAGTTTTACATATAGGTGCTCCATCGGTTGTCGGTGACATGTTAGTGGAAAAACTACCGTTTCTTTAAATAAAAATCTGATTGCATAATTTACATAAGTTGCTTTAATTTGCATAGGCGCCGTAAAGTTTTTCTTCCAAACCTCGAAAATTGCGCTCTCGCCGTAAGGGCTCCACTTTAGGTACTCTTTTCGACATTTCGCCATGTTTAAATTCTAAAAACTGTGAGGTTATTCTAATTTAAATTTCTTATATAAAGTTGTCGCTTGCATTCGTTAATATATCAGCTGTTGATGTTTACGATACTTTACCATTTTTCACAACATCGATACAAATCTGGATAAATCATCGCAAAAAACATGAAATGTTTAGGGCGAGTTTACGCATTTTTCAAAAATTAGCCTATTTTGAAAGATGCGTGAATTATGTTTTCTTAGGGGAAACGCCCAAGGCGCAATTCACACACTTTGCAAAAATGTGTCATTTTCAGAAATGTGTGAGAAATGTGTTCAGTGGACAGAGGCTATTAAAGATAAATTTTATTTTTTTTTTTTTTTTTACTTTTTTTGGTTTGTTATTTTCAAGTAATTAATAAGTCTTAATGGGAGTATAAAAATAATATTTATTTAATTTAAAGAAATTGTATATGTTTATATTAGCATCGACTTAAAAATACATATTTTCTACGTAGCGAACCGCAGTACAAAACATGCATTCATAAGTCAGCACAAATTTGGAATAGTTCATGATCAGCGCTAGAAAGCTAAAAAAATGTATTTCTTGGCCAGCCAGAGGCTTTACCAGAACACATTAAAATATGCTGCTATGTATGTATATTCACACGCATACAAACATAATTGCTTGCACGGCCCCCATTGAGCCGAAGCTGAGAGTACATTCCATTTTTAGCTTTAGCATTCCCCGAAATCGTGTGCACTTTCACCACATAAGATAACCAATTTGAAAATTTCAGCTTCATAGCTCTTACGGTTAGTGCTGTGCGATGATCACCAATCAGTTAGGGCAAATAGTTTCATATATAGAGATTTATATGCCATAAAAATATTTTTCAAGCTCAGTGTTTTACACTATTATTTTTTTCTTTGGTTACCGCCTCTATATTCGGAAAAGTCGTCTTTTGGTTTTTTAGGTGGGACTAGGTGGGAGTCGAAAGTCTAAACTGTTTCTAATTGTTGGAAATGCCCTGCACAGAGCACGAATGAAGGACAGTTTTGCAGCGCGAAACTGTTACACGGCCCATACAGGTTCACCCTGAACCCATTGAAAAAGGATAATAAGGGTATAGCAAGACGGTTGTCTGATTCCATGTCATAACGTAAATATATATACTCTTAATCATCATAAGTAGCCGAGTCGATGTAGCCATGCGCGCTAGTCTGGAAAAAAACTGGAGAGTAGCTTCTACTGTGTTTTAAAAATCCCAATGTAGGAAAAGTCTTGACATGGCGTAGAGTTGCGTGTCAACCAGGTGCTGTTCCCAGAGACCAGCAAAGGATTGTGATGGCCCTCGCCCGTCATTAAGTAGGACTTACACGCATTCAATTTAATAGCGAAAAGATACTGTGCATGCAGTGTCCCTGAGGGGCGCTTTCCCTAACTTTGTTTCGGCCCGCTGTACATCACAAATGTGGCATATTTGAATACCGTAGTAAGTAGTAAGCCCAACTTTAAAGATCAATGCTCGTCCTTACAAGTTGATGAGGAGCAAAAAAACTAGGAAAATTTCTAGATTTCACAGACGCAAAATGACAAGGTAGAGCAATATGCATGCTCTTGTTTGTTTTTTTGTTGTGATTTCCCTTAATAATTAATAATTCCTTATATTTATTATATTTTATAATTATAATCATTTAATATATTTAGCAACTGGACATAATAAAACGCAGGCAAGCACTCATGGAAAAAATAATAATGGTAGAATGTCAACCACTTTTTCGTAGGTTTGAAGATTACTTACTGTATCCTAAATGGAATCTTGCAGTAACATCCCCATGATAAACTCGTTAGTCTCAAAATTGGCATTACAAAGGCTTGAACAACCATTCGTAAGAGGCGACCAAATCTTTAATCTTATTGGATAATTAACTAGTTTGTTTTGGATAATTAACTAGCTAGAGACAACAAAATTAGGAATAAAGTGTACGTTTCCGTCGGATTCTATGCAAGTTCAGTTTTAGAGCTATCGACACTAAGCTTAGCTGATATCCGCTTTTCTGTTGGTATTATAAATGTTGCTGCCATGGAAAAGATCCGTCGAAAATTAAATTCATGTATTAATAACTTTTCTGGTTTTGATAAAGCTGAGTATCTAGCTGTCTCGAGATCGCGTCGTGAAATGTGTAATGCATAAAAGGAGACATCTCCGATCCCATATATTTTTGAACTTTATCCGCAGCCGAGTCGATATAGCCATGTCGATCTGTCTGTTTCTATGCGAACTAGTCTCTCAGTTTTAAAGTTATATTAATGAAACTTTGCAGAATACATAGAACATAGGAACGATTGGTCGAAAGTTAAGTTGTTGTAAGGAAAAAGTTTTTTGTCATTCAAGATATTTTAATAAAACGCGGCACTTCAAGAATTCACAAAGCTCCCTTCATTTTTGCAAAATCTTATTCTTATATACTTACATCGGACTACTATATCATATATCTGCCATAAGAACGATCGGTCAAAAGCTAGGTTTATGATTAAAAATCATTTTTGTTGATCAAGATATCAAGATTCGGGTCTGATTTAGATTAGATTTTCGGCGTGCCAAGGTTTCGTTATACAATGTAATTTCTTTTCCTTTTACAAAAAGTATTCTACCACACTCTAACATTCTTTTCAGGGCGTAAAATATTTATGTGAACTTTTTATATTAATTAATGTCGGTAAATACGTGTAATTCGATGCTCTGCACATAACAGCAAAATGCAAACAACGAAACCGGTCAAATAATCAGTTTTTGGATGGGAAAGGGTTTTTATACCCTGAACCCATTAAAAATGGGTATGAGGGTATATTGTATTTCTGCAAAATCCAAATGTATATAACAGGCAGGAGGAAGCATCTCCGACGCCATAAAGTATATATATTCTGGATCAGCATCAATACCCGAGTCGATCTAGCCATGTTCGTCTGTCTGTCCGTCCGTCCGCCCGTATGTATGAACGCAAGGATCAGAAAACCTATAAGAGCTAAAGATTTGAAATTTTAGATGTAGGTGCTCCTTGTGCCTGCGCAGATCGAGTTTATTTCCGATAATCGATAACTTACTCCATTTCCAATCAATCGATAAAAATCGATATCGATATCCTGTTTTTTGGGCAATTTTGGTAAATAATAAAAGCTAGAGTCATCAAACTTGACATATAGTTTCTAAAAAAGTATATATACATATATGCATTTGATGTTGGAAGAAAAGGGTTCAGGGTATACCCTAGTCGGAAAGTCACGACTAAATCCTTTTACTCGTATTGTTTTCTTTTTTCTTTAATTTAATTTTTTTAAGTTAGCAGCGCTAACTGTAAATTATCAAAAACAAGTTAAAAAGTATCTTTCCATTTAATGAAGAAACAAAATCGATGTGGCGTCTGAGATACTGTCTGACATACTGTACTGACATATCGTCGTATCTAAATATATGTAAATATTGAATAATAAATAATTGAAACTTATAGATAAGTGTTTTAAAATATAGACTTTTATTTATATTCAAATAGGACTTTTGGCTGCTGCCAACCCGTCATGGGCAGGCTCAGAGATTGAAATATTTGGCTTTCCTAACACTGCTATTTATTATGGAAAATTATTACTACGCTCCCAAAAAAATATTTAAAATGTATATTAAAAATGAAAAGATTTGCATACTTATTTCCTAATTGGGATAAGAAAATAAATAATTTAATTTAAAGAAATTATATAAATCATCGTTTACATCGACTAGAAAAGTCTGCAGTAGGAAACAAGCGAGATATATTTCTTTGCCAGCAAAACCCAGAGCAGAGAATAACAACATATTTAGATATGCTGTTATGTATATTCACTTACATACAAACACAATTGCCTATACAACTCTCACAGAGCGGAAGCTGAAAGTAAATTCCATTTTTAGAGTTTTCGCTCTTTGGAGTGTGAGAAAGCAATAATACTGATTTCGTTTGCGTTTTCAATTTTTAAAAATTAATTTGTTGTAGCATCTTGTTGTAGGGCGTTACTTATCTTATTATAGCCTTTCTCCACTGGCTTAAGAATTGTCACATTTTCAAGTTTTACATATAGGTGCTCCATCGGTTGTCGGTGACATGTGAGTGGAAAAACTACCGTTTCTTTAAATAAAAATCTGATTGCATAATTTACATAAGTTGCTTTAATTTGCATAGGCGCCGTAAAGTTTTTCTTCCAAACCTCGAAAATTGCGCTCTCGCCGTAAGGGCTCCACTTTAGGTACTCTTTTCGACATTTCGCCATGTTTAAATTCTAAAAACTGTGAGGTTATTCTAATTTAAATTTCTTATATAAAGTTGTCGCTTGCATTCGTTAATATATCAGCTGTTGATGTTTACGATACTTTACCATTTTTCACAACATCACAAATCTGGATAAATCATCGCAAAAAACACGAAATGTTCAGGGCGAGTTTACGCATTTTTCAAAAATTAGCCTATTTTGAAAGATGCGTGAATTATGTTTTCTTAGGGGAAACGCCCAAGGCGCAATTCACACACTTTGCAAAAATGTGTCATTTTCAGAAATGTGTGAGAAATGTGTTCAGTGGACAGAGGCTATTAAAGATAAATTTTATTTTATTTTTTTTTTTTTTACTTTTTTTGGTTTGTTATTTTTAAGTAATTAATAAGTCTTAATGGGAGTATAAAAATAATATTTATTTAATTTAAAGAAATTGTATATGTTTATATTAGCATCGACTTAAAAATACATATTTTCTACGTAGCGAACCACAGTACAAAACATGCATTCATAAGTCAGCACAAATTTGGAAAAGTTCATGATCAGCGCTAGAAAGCTAAAAAATGTATTTCTTGGCCAGCCAGAGGCTTTACCAGAACACATTAAAATATGCTGCTATGTATGTATATTCACACTCATACAAACATAATTGCTTGCACGGCCCCCATTGAGCCGAAGCTGAGAGTACATTCCATTTTTAGCTTTAGCATTCCCCGAAATCGTGTGCACTTTCACCACATAAGATAACCAATTTGAAAATTTCAGCTTCATAGCTCTTACGGTTAGTGCTGTGCGATGATCACCAATCAGTTAGGGCAAATAGTTTTATATATAGAGATTTATATGCCATAAAAATATTTTTCAAGCTCAGTGTTTTACACTATTATTTTTTTCTTTGGTTACCGCCTCTATATTGGGAAAAGTCGTCTTTTGGTTTTTTAGGTGGGACTAGGTGGGAGTCGAAAGTCTAAACTGTTTCTAATTTTTGATCCTTGATCGTTGATGAGGTTGGAAATGCCCTGCACAGAGCACGAATGAAGGACAGTTTTGCAGCGCGAAACTGTTACACGGCCCATACAGGTTCACCCTGAACCCATTGAAAAAGGATAATAAGGGTATAGCAAGACGGTTGTCTGATTCCATGTCATAAAGTAAATATATATACTCTTAATCATCATAAGTAGCCGAGTCGATGTAGCCATGCGCGCTAGTCTGGAAAAAAACTGGAGAGTAGCTTCTACTGTGTTTTAAAAATCCCAATGTAGGAAAAGTCTTGACATGGCGTAGAGTTGCGTGTCAACCAGGTGCTGTTCCCAGAGACCAGCAAAGGATTGTGATGCCCCTCGCCCGTCATTAAGTAGGACTTACACGCATTCAATTTAATAGCGAAAAGATACTGTGCATGCAGTGTCCCTGAGGGGCGCTTTCCCTAACTTTGTTTCGGCCCGCTGTACATCACAAATGTGGCATATTTGAATACCGTAGTAAGTAGTAAGCCCAACTTTAAAGATCAATGCTCGTCCCTACGAGTTGATGAGGAGCAAAAAAACTAGGAAAATTTCTAGATTTCACAGACGCAAAATGACAAGGTAGAGCAATATGCATGCTCTTGTTTGTTTTTTTGTTGTGATTTCCCTTAATAATTAATAATTCCTTATATTTATTATATTTTATAATTATAATCATTTAATATATTTAGCAACTGGACATAATAAAACGCAGGCAAGCACTCATGGAAAAAATAATAATGGTAGAATGTCAACCACTTTTTCGTAGGTTTGAAGATTACTTACTGTATCCTAAATGGAATCTTGCAGTAACATCCCCATGATAAACTCGTTAGTCTCAAAATTGGCATTACAAAGGCTTGAACACCCATTCGTAAGAGGCGACCAAATCTTTAATCTTATTGGATAATTAACTAGTTTGTTTTGGATAATTAACTAGCTAGAGACAACAAAATTAGGAATAAAGTGTACGTTTCCGTCGGATTCTATGCAAGTTCAGTTTTAGAGCTATCGACACTAAGCTTAGCTGATATCCGCTTTTCTGTTGGAGGACCAGTAGGTATTATAAATGTTGCTGCCATGGAAAAGATCCGTCGAAAATTAAATTCATGTATTAATAACTTTTCTGGTTTTGATAAAGCTGAGTATCTAGCTGTCTCGAGATCGCGTCGTGAAATGTGTAACGCATAAAAGGAGACATCTCCGATCCCATATATTTTTGAACTTTATCCGCAGCCGAGTCGATATAGCCATGTCGATCTGTCTGTTTCTATGCGAACTAGTCTCTCAGTTTTAAAGTTATCTTAATGAAACTTTGCAGAATACATAGAACATAGGAACTATCGGTCGAAAATTAAGTTGTTGTATGAACAAAAATTTGTTAATTAAGATATCTTGACCAAACTTATTAGTTTATTAGTTTTAGTATGCTCTCCATAAACATGCAAATCCCATTAAGATCTCATATAGCTGCCATAGGAACGATTGGTCGAAAGTTAAGTTGTTGTAAGGAAAAAGTTTTTTGTCATTCAAGATATATTCATTTTTGCAAAATCTTATTCTTATATACTTACATGCCATAAGAACGATCGGTCAAAAGCTAGGTTTATGATTAAAAATCATTTTTGTTGATCAAGATATCAAGATTCGGGTCTGATTTAGATTAGATTTTCGGCGTGCCAAGGTTTCGTTATACAATGTAATTTCTTTTCCTTTTACAAAAAGTATTCTACCACACTCTAACATTCTTTTCAGGGCGTAAAATATTTATGTGAACTTTTTATATTAATTAATGTCGGTAAATACGTGTAATTCGATGCTCTGCACATAACAGCAAAATGCAAACAACGAAACCGGTCAAATAATCAGTTTTTGGATGGGAAAGGGTTTTTATACCCTGAACCCATTAAAAATGGGTATGAGGGTATATTGTATTTCTGCAAAATCCAAATGTATATAACAGGCAGGAGGAAGCATCTCCGACTCCAATACCCGAGTCGATCTAGCCATGTTCGTCTGTCTGTCCGTCCGTCCGCCCGTATGTATGAACGCAAGGATCTGAGAACCTATAAGAGCTAAAGATTTGAAATTTTAGATGTAGGTGCTCCTTGTGCCTGCGCAGATCGAGTTTATTTCCGATAATCGATAACTTACTCCATTTCCAATCAATCGATAAAAATCGATATCGATATCCTGTTTTTTGGGCAATTTTGGTAAATAATAAGAGCTAGAGTCATCAAACTTGACATATAGTTTCTAAAAAAGTATATATACATATATGCATTTGATGTTGGAAGAAAAGGGTTCAGGGTATCCCCTAGTCGGGAGCTCCCGACTAGAACCTCTAACTTGTTATATTCTGAAACCATTGAAAATGGCTAAGACGGGTATAATCGACCCCGTGACTGTCCGTATGTATCAACGCGTCAACCTGAGAACGTTTATTCACGTAGTGCCCGCGCAATACGAGATTGTTTTCGAAGTAGCATACAGCTTACGTTCTAAAATCCACCAGAAGACGCCACCAAAAAGACGCCTAATTTCAGCGTTTACTCCACCAAGTTTTGCGGCCGTGAGCTTGAGGCAAGATTCTCCTAGTCCATCATTCTACTATGGCAAATCTTAGTGAATAAGTCAAAAGGTGGAATATTTTTTTCCCATACACACTGAACCCTATTTCATAAACGATATTTACCTACAATGCATTGAAAACGAACTTGTCGGGTAAAAAACATAATAGTCTACGACTCGTTCAACACATCATAATTTTTGCGAACTTGGCTTGCGATACTTCCGATGTTAATCTTAAATCTCACTATTCTAAGGAAACTCTAATACATGTTACGTTAATATGCAAGGCGATGTGTAAACATAAAATTATTAGTAGGTTAAATTATGAAGAGGGAGTGCATTAATAATAAATTTGTTGATATAGAAGTTTAAACTCGTTACTAATGTTATTCTTCTATGTACGTGTGTATGCATGTGTATGGTGCGTCATAAAATTTAAGAGAAGCGATATGGTGACGCAGATTTCTCATCAGTTCTTTCGAAACTGTCTCAGCGCTTTGAGCTGCTCGCTAGTTTTTTTTCGTAATCTCGTTTGCAATCAAGTTAAATATGGATGAGGAAAAGATGTGGAAAGGGTTTTTTAATAAAGTACAAGAAATTAAAATGAACCCTCCTACAGAACACGAACATCAGTAAGTAAACATAATGTTCATTATTAAATTACTTCACATTTATTGTACTTGCATGTACAGATGAATCACAATAGTCTATTTACGTTACCTATGTATGGATGTAAATATTACGAAATTGTACAAAGTAAAACAATACACTTCATGTGTATTGAAATATGAAACACGTAATGTATGCCAATACATACGCATGAGTGTACACATGATCTTGCTTTATCTAAAAAATGACTCATTTAGTATCGTCATTTATATGATGATACCTCCGCAAATATATACATATGTATGTACGTATACAGTCCCAGTTTCTTCTGTATATTCATTAGTAACGAAATTGCGTTCAAATAGAAGTACAAATGTACATACAGATTATCGATTATCTTTTTCAAATCTAAATAGAGTCAAGAACACATTTTACGTACTTAAAGAACATAAGTACATTAGTTCACTAGTATATACATATAAGTTTGTAGTTATTTTCTTCGTAACATAATTCGGATTGGAAAAAAGTCACAACATATGTTTGTGTGGGCCTTGTTATTTGCTTACACATGGATTTGTAAAATCAAAACCGATAGTTTATTAAAAAGGCAGTTAAGAATAATATTTCACACTAAATTTTGCGTCTGTTGCTCTTATAAGCTTCGAGATATACTTAAATATCAGGACTTCGCTATCGATATTTTTCGATTTCCTGTAAACGGTGCTGTAACCACTAACCAAACAACATATAGACTGGACATCACATACAAACAGCGTTGTCACAAAAAGTATCGGAGGCATCTGGTCCAAAATCGCGAGTAAGGGAGTAAGATATACATATGATGTATTTTTGAACCGCTTACTCTACAGGAAAGTGCTTGGCGCACTCTCTTCCATATGATTTATGCGATAGAACGCCAACGCTGTTAACTTTTATCTCGCTCGCACTTACTCTCAGCTCTCAATGCTCTCTCTATGTTTAGGGATCGTTTCAATGTGTGTGTGTGTGTGTATTTGTCCGACGAGCAAAACTGCGCACAAATTCAATTTTTCTCAAATGCTGAGACATTTCTACCCTTTTGAAGGCACGGCTAATATGAAATAGAGAAAGGGTTTGCCAAGTCGATGCGAAATTCTTGCATTTTAGCTCGCTATCGTTGGTAAGGGTACCCAAGCGTTGCCATGTGTGCATTTAAAAAAATTTGGACTCGCTATTCACGCATACTTGCATACTTTGTATATGAATATAAGCATTTATGCGCATGTGTGCCTGTTGCTTGCCTGCCTGCTTGTCCCCGATGCAAATTTAACAAGATTTTAAGATTTCTGATTTTGGACCTCTACACACAGACACACACATACAAATGTCTGTGAATGGGCAGATCATGGGCGCAAAGAAAATATCATTATTGGCACGCGTCTGACGCGCGCCCTTCTTTTTAATGATTTTGAATGAAATTTGTGTAAAAATAAAAATCTTTAAAATATTAAAATATACCAAATTAAAAAAGGAGCGATATTTTGTGGCAAGTCAAGCTCACATGTGAGAGTGACTGCTGATCAATGTTATTGCAAGACCATCCTTCTTCCGGCCCTTTTAACCACTGCGGTTGCACCACCACAGTTCACATGATGTCAACTTAGATACTCTAATTCCTCGACTCAGATGGTCGGATTATCATTTGGGGGAACATGGCTCTATTGTCTTCAATTCGAGATCTCAAAAATTTTGTTTATGCGATCCTCCACGGATCCAACTGATGGTTATCATTGAGTCAGACCAAAAAATAATACAGTAGAAGTTTAAATCAATTTATTTTGAATACTTATAAATTTTCGCAACATGAGAGCAACATACAATTCTGCTCTGGGTATAGTTAATTGTGGCTTAACAGGCGATGATGCATTATAAAAGCTGTGAACTTCTGCTGCTGCGTTATATAATCCCCATGTTATAAATCGTTGTATGCGTATGTTAGAAATTTTGGGCAACTCCTTTCAAAACTTTTTCCATTTTTTACTAACGGCTGCTGGCAATATGTCATTCTAGCCATTCTTATCCTTCCATAGACGCTGCATCAGTATTTTCTCGTTTACAACTGTCGAACTCAGCTATCCCAAAGGATCGAATAACCACGCAACTATTGACAGAATTGACTGCTTTGCAGGCAAGCCTGCTGATAGTGCAAAATTTAAATGAAATTAAAATTCATCCTCCGCGGGGCTACAGTGTATTCGCGAACTGTATCGTCGCCATCAAGGTGCAACTATCGCTTCGTTTCTCAAAATTTGATAGGTATCCTTTCTCAACTCGAATGTGCCACTTCGTAACGTGACTTGACTCTGGATAGCTTCCGCCTCTGAAACACTGCCCGCTCTGATGTTTCACCACATCCACAGGAAATGTCTCCTTTTCGTCCGCAGCTAACTGTTACATGACTCGCAGAGATAAATAGGGTGTTGAACTAGTTCCAAACATAATTGGCCCAATTGCTAAAATATCATTCAATAATCCCATCGCTTGTCTTGCTCGAGCCTTCGAACACAACTCGAACCTTTGTAGTTAATGATGTTGAAATGAAACCAATCTCTGTAGTTTGACCCAAATGGGACAATGCAGATATATAAGTTAACCACTGACTATTGGTATGTGCTGACCCAGCGTTCTGGGGAAACCAATGACCAGAGTTATGTGGCGACGGATATGTCGCAACTATGTCACCGGCCGCGACGGTCATCCGACACCGCACACGAGGCGCTAACGCTGAACTTTTGCGAGAGCGGCAGCAGCGGTTCTACAGCAGCAACGGCGGCTCTGGGGCAGCGACGGCGGCTCTGCAGGCATTGCTTAGATTGATAAAGATTGTATTTTTTACTCTAAGTTAGGAAACAATAAAAGCGCGACGTATCGTCCCTTAAAGTCTCCCGTTAGTTAACTCATTTTTTATATGCATCTATACATGCAACCGGCAAACCCAAAGTTGCAGACATTAATGCACTAATTGGCGCCCAACCTAAAAAGCCCAATACAAAAAAAACGCGATAAAACGGTTTCAAAACTCCAGTTGTGACAGCAGCGGTGGAATTCATCAAAATACACAAATACACAACAATAGAATCATGTAAGTGATTTGTGAAGTGAGAATAGAAAATTTCAAGAACAATTTTTTTTTTCTTCGAATACGCACAAATTAATTTTGTTAAAGTAAGAAAAGGAGTGTCTATTTCTGATTGAGGAAAAAATTTATGAGAATTATTTTTTTTTTTTTTTAAAAAAAAAGAAAAATAAAAATCCCATTAGCTTAACCTTTTATGTGTTGTTCGGTTTCATACAGAGGTTTAAATTCGAATGAGCGACTGTGACTCCGACGTAGACGCGCATGAACACTACGATAGCGACGACAGTATTTTAGCGAGGTTAATAGGGGGATTTGGAACATTGCAGGTATCAGGTTGTGTCACCCCAACTGAACATAATACAGAAAGAGACTCAGTTATGGACCCAGAGCAGTTGCGTGCGATAATTGAGGCCGCAGTACGGAGCGCACTCACAGCGCAGGCGCAAGAATTCGCGAATAGGGAAGCTACGCTAAGGCAAGAGCTTCAACAACAAATTGCGCAGGTATCGGATAAGCTAAGAAACACACAACCTTCAGTCCCGGAAGTAAAGGTTTACAGGGAAGTTGAAATCATAGACGGGGTGGAATGTAATGAGCCGCACGACGTGGTAAAATGTCTTACCGAGTTCCATGGGACTCAAGACACTTACGTGTCCTGGAGACAGGCCGCGCATGCCGCCTATAAAATTTTCAAAAAATACGACGGTAGTTCACGTCACTACCAAGCCACCGCAATCATTAGGAGTAAAGTGAGAGGCCCGGCAGACGCGGTTCTCGCCTCGTTTAACACGCCGTTAAACTTTGAGGCCATCATAGCGAGGATGGACTTCACTTATAGTGATAAGCGGCCTATCCATGTAATTGAACAGGAAATGGGTACGCTTAGGCAGGGCGGCATGTCCATTCTACAGTACTACGATGAGGTTGAAAAGAAACTCACGTTACTCACAAATAAAGCCCATATGTCATATGACAGCAATCTGGCAGCGGGAATGTGTGAAAAATTCAGGGGTGACGCACTTCGCGTATTTATCTCTGGATTAAAACGCAGTCTAACCGACGTGTTGTTTTCGGCTCACCCCTCGGATCTACCGAAGGCACTAGCGCTAGCCCAGGAGGTCGAGGCTAATCACGAGAGATATGCCTTCGCGACAAGTTTTGCCAGGGGGCAGGAAGAGCGATCTCGTCCAGAGCAGCGCCCACAAGGGCGCCAGATAAATAGGGTGTTGAACTAGTTCCAAACATAATTGGCCCAATTGCTAAAATATCATTCAATGATCCCATCGCTTGTCTTGCTCGAGCCGTCGAACACAATTCGAACCTTTGTAGTTAATGATGTTGAAATGAAACCAATCTCTGTAGTTTGACCCAAATGGGACAATGCAGATATATAAGTTAACCACTGACTATTGGTATGTGCTGACCCAGCGTTCTGGGGAAGCCAATGACCAGAGTCATGTGGCGACGGATATGTCGCAACTATGTCACCGGCCGCGACGGTCATCCGACACCGCACACGAGGCGCTAACGCTGCACTTTTGCGAGAGCGGCGGCAGCGGTTCTACAGCAGCAACGGCGGCTCTGGGGCATCGACGGCGGCTCTGCAGGCATTGCTTAGATTGATAAAGATTGTATTTTTAAGTCTAAGTTAGGAAACAATAAAAGCGCGACGTATCGTCCCTTAAAGTCTCCCGTTAGTTAACTCATTTTTTATATGCATCTATACATGCAACCGGCAAACCCAAAGTTGCAGACATTAATGCACTAATTGGCGCCCAACCAAAAAAACCCAATACAAAAAAAACGCGATAAAACGGTTTCAAAACTCCAGTTGTGACAGCAGCGGTGGAATTCATCAAAATACACAAATACACAACAATAGAATCATGTAAGTGATTTGAGAAGTGAGAATAGAAAATTTCAAGAACAATTTTTTTTTCTTCGAATACGCACAAATTAATTATGTTAAAGTAAGAAAAGGAGTGTCTATTTCTGATTGAGGAAAAAATTTATGAGAATTATTTTTTCTTAAAAAAAAAAAAAAGAAAAATAAAAATCCCATTAGCTTAACCTTTTATGTGTTGTTCGGTTTCATACAGAGGTTTAAATTCGAATGAGCGACTGTGACTCCGACGTAGACGCGCATGAACACTACGATAGCGACGACAGTATTTTAGCGAGGTTAATAGGGGGATTTGGAACATTGCAGGTATCAGGTTGTGTCACCCCAACTGAACATAATACAGAAAGAGACTCAGTTATGGACCCAGAGCAGTTGCGTGCGATAATTGAGGCCGCAGTACGGAGCGCACTCACAGCGCAGGCGCAAGAATTCGCGAATAGGGAAGCTACGCTAAGGCAAGAGCTTCAACAACAAATTGCGCAGGTATCGGATAAGCTAAGAAACACACAACCTTCAGTCCCGGAAGTAAAGGTTTACAGGGAAGTTGAAATCATAGACGGGGTGGAATGTAATGAGCCGCACGACGTGGTAAAATGTCTTACCGAGTTCCATGGGACTCAAGACACTTACGTGTCCTGGAGGCAGGCCGCGCATGCCGCCTATAAAATTTTCAAAAAATACGACGGTAGTTCACGTCACTACCAAGCCACCGCAATCATTAGGAGTAAAGTGAGAGGCCCGGCAGACGCGGTTCTCGCCTCGTTTAACACGCCGTTAAACTTTGAGGCCATCATAGCGAGGATGGACTTCACTTATAGTGATAAGCGGCCTATCCATGTAATTGAACAGGAAATGGGTACGCTTAGGCAGGGCGGCATGTCCATTCTACAGTACTACGATGAGGTTGAAAAGAAACTCACGTTACTCACAAATAAAGCCCATATGTCATATGACAGCAATCTGGCAGCGGGAATGTGTGAAAAATTCAGGGGTGACGCACTTCGCGTATTTATCTCTGGATTAAAACGCAGTCTAACCGACGTGTTGTTTTCGGCTCACCCCTCGGATCTACCGAAGGCACTAGCGCTAGCCCAGGAGGTCGAGGCTAATCACGAGAGATATGCCTTCGCGACAAGTTTTGCCAGGGGGCAGGAAGAGCGATCTCGTCCAGAGCAGCGCCCACAAGGGCGCCAGATAAATAGGGTGTTGAACTAGTTCCAAACATAATTGGCCCAATTGCTAAAATATCATTCAATGATCCCATCGCTTGTCTTGCTCGAGCCGTCGAACACAATTCGAACCTTTGTAGTTAATGATGTTGAAATGAAACCAATCTCTGTAGTTTGACCCAAATGGGACAATGCAGATATATAAGTTAACCACTGACTATTGGTATGTGCTGACCCAGCGTTCTGGGGAAACCAATGACCAGAGTCATGTGGCGACGGATATGTCGCAACTATGTCACCGGCCGCGACGGTCATCCGACACCGCACACGAGGCGCTAACGCTGCACTTTTGCGAGAGCGGCGGCAGCGGTTCTACAGCAGCAACGGCGGCTCTGGGGCATCGACGGCGGCTCTGCAGGCATTGCTTAGATTGATAAAGATTGTATTTTTAAGTCTAAGTTAGGAAACAATAAAAGCGCGACGTATCGTCCCTTATAGTCTCCCGTTAGTTAACTCATTTTTTATATGCATCTATACATGCAACCGGCAAACCCAAAGTTGCAGACATTAATGCACTAATTGGCGCCCAACCAAAAAAACCCAATACAAAAAAAAACGCGATAAAACGGTTTCAAAACTCCAGTTGTGACAGCAGCGGTGGAATTCATCAAAATACACAAATACACAACAATAGAATCATGTAAGTGATTTGAGAAGTGAGAATAGAAAATTTCAAGAACAATTTTTTTTTCTTCGAATACGCACAAATTAATTATGTTAAAGTAAGAAAAGGAGTGTCTATTTCTGATTGAGGAAAAAATTTATGAGAATTATTTTTTCTTAAAAAAAAAAAAAAGGAAAATAAAAGTCTCATTAGCTTAACCTTTTATGTGTTGTTCGGTTTCATACAGAGGTTTAAATTCGAATGAGCGACTGTGACTCCGACGTAGACGCGCATGAACACTACGATAGCGACGACAGTATTTTGGCGAGGTTAATAGGGGGATTTGGAACATTGCAGGTATCAGGTTGTGTCACCCCAACTGAACATAATACAGAAACAGACTCAGTTATGGACCCAGAGCAGTTGCGTGCACTCACAGCGCAGGCGCAAGAATGCGCGAATAGGGAAGCTACGCTAAGGCAAGAGCTTCAACAACAAATTGTGCAGGTATCGGATAAGCTAAGAACCACACAACCTTCAGTCCCGGAAGTAAAGGTTTACAGGGAAGTTGAAATCATAGACGGGGTGGAATGTAATGAGCCGCTCGACGTGGTAAAATGTCTTACCGAGTTCCATGGGACTCAAGACACTTACGTGTCCTGGAGGCAGGCCGCGCATGCCGCCTATAAAATTTTCAAAAAATACGACGGTAGTTCACGTCACTACCAAGCCACCGCAATCATTAGGAGTAAAGTGAGAGGCCCGGCAGACGCGGTTCTCGCCTCGTTTAACACGCCGTTAAACTTTGACCATCATAGCGAGGATGGACTTCACTTATAGTGATAAGATAGTAAGTGATGGATAGGCCATCCATGTAATTGAACAGGAAATGGGTACGCTTAGGCAGGGCGGCATGTTCATTCTACAGTACTACGATGAGGTTGAAAAGAAACTCACGTTACTCACAAATAAAGCCCATATGTCATATGACAGCAATTTGGCAGCGGGAATGTGTGAAAAATTCAGGGGTGACGCACTTCGCGTATTTATCTCTGGATTAAAACGCAGTCTAACCGATGTGTTGTTTTCGGCTCACCCCTCGGATCTACCGAAGGCACTAGCGCTAGCCCAGGAGGTCGAGGCTAATCACGAGAGATATGCCTTCGCGACAAGTTTTGCTAGGGGGCAGGAAGAGCGATCTCGTCCAGAGCAGCGCCCACAAGGGCGCCAGCAACAACAACAGCAAGAAAAAAAGCAATTCTCTCAGGGTGGCCAGGGCAAGAATCCTCATTTCAAGAAGCAGAACGGCCTATCCACAGACAAAGCCCAGAATAGAGCTGGGGCCGATGCCCCAATTCCCATGGAAGTCGACCCTTCTTCTTCCAGGTTTAGCCAACCCACAAACTTTACGAATTCCCAGGGCTCGTTTAACGCCAGCCAACGTCAGGGAAATAAACGCTCCGCCGGATCGGAACGCGCGACAGGCCAAAGGAGGCAAAGGGTAGACCACGTCCAGGCGAGCGAGGCCGAGAGCGCAGGGAACACCGACGCGGCACAAGAGGCGTCAGACGAACAACAAGACGAACATAGCCCTGATTATGATAGCGATAGCGCTAATTTTGTAGGGGAAGGTCCATTCTACCGTTCATTCGACGGAGAATAGCGGGGGTAGATATGAGATTTTTAATTGACACGGATGCGTCAAAAAATTACATCAGACCGCACAAACGCCTTAAAGGCGTCGTCCCGGTCGAGTCCCCTTTCGTTGTCCACTCCATTCATGGGTCCAACAACATCGCCGAAAAATGCAAGTTATCCATGCTTGGGTGCGACACATATTTTTTCCTACTAGATTCTTTATCCACTTTTGATGGAATCATAGGGCTGGACCTGCTAAAGCAGACGGGAGCGGTTTTATGCCTAAAAAAAGGTATGTTAATATTTGGTGCGACTTCGGAAGCGTTGCAGTACCACAAATGTGTGAGCGTTAATCACACGAAAAATAAGGAAGTAAAGGCACCACCTGCGGTGAAGGCACATTTCCTGCGAGTACTTCATCGAAACAACAAGGCTTTTGCGGACTCCAACGAGGCACTGCCTTATAACACGGCTGTTGTGGCCACGATCCGTACGACCGACGAAAATGTGGTCTACTCAAAGCTATATCCCTACCCTAGGGGTGTAGAGGATTTTGTCGTTTCAGAAGTCAACGAACTACTAAAAAACGGTATAATTAGAAAGTCGAAATCGCCCTACAACAATCCACTGTGGGTGGTCGATAAGAAAGGCACAGACGAGGTAGGCAATAGAAATAAACGTCTCGTAATAGACTTTAGGAAGCTCAACCTCAAGACGGTTGCCGACAAATATCCAATGCCAAGTATCACAATGATACTGTCTAATCTGGGTAAAGCCAAGTACTTCACGACGCTCGACCTAAAGTCAGGTTATCACCAGATTACGCTGGCGGAGCAGGATCGTGAGAAGACGGCCTTTTCGCATTTTTCAGAGAACCATAGATGACGTCCTGCGGGAGCAGATTGGAAAATCTTGCTATGTTTATGTAGATGACGTCATCGTCTTTTCGGAAAACGAGTCGGACCATGTCAGACATGTCGACTGGGTATTAGGGAGCCTTTTAAATGCGAACATGCGCGTGGCGCACGAGAAGTCACAGTTTTTTAAAGAAAGCGTCGAGTACCTCGGCTTCATAGTGACTAAAGACGGTGCAAAGTCAGATCCAGAAAAGGTAAAGGCCATTCGGGAATATGCTGAGCCGACCACGGTGTTTGAAGTAAGATCCTTTTTGGGGCTGGCAAGCTATTACCGCTGATTTTGCAGCAATAGCGAAACCAATCTCCGACATCCTGAAAGGGGAAAACGGATCCATTAGCAAGTACAGGTCTATAAAGGTCCCTATACAATTCAACGATGCTCAACGCAACGCGTTCCAGAAGCTTAGGAACAGATAAGCGTAGGAAGACGTCATACTGATGTACCCGGACTATAAAAAACCATTTGACTTGACCACAGACGCTTCAGCCTATGGCATAGGTGCTGTCTTGTCGCAAAATGGTCGCCCCATTACTATGATATCCCGGTCCTTAAAAAATAGGGAAGCAAACTTCGCTACCAACGAGCGGGAGTTGCTTGCCATCGTCTGGGCATTGGGTAAGTTACGGCAGTTCCTTTACGGGGTTAGGGACATAAATATCTTCACTGATCACCAACCTCTCACGTTCTCGGTATCCGAGAGCAATCCCAATGCAAAAATAAAGCGCTGGAAAGCGCGCATTGATGAAACAGGGGCTAAGCTTTTCTATAAGCCTGGTAAAGAGAATCATGTAGCGGACGCGCTGTCGCGCCAGAACGTGAACGCCCTGCAGGGTAGCCGCGATGAACCAGAATCTGACGCGGCCACGATTCACAGTGAATTGTCCCTGTCTTACACAACCGATTCGACGGAGAAGCCCTTAAACTGCTTCCGAAACCAGGTTGTATTAGAGGAATTTCGCTTTCCTTTAAAAAGAAATTTCATACTTTTCGGCGAGAAAACCCACCATTTGATAAACTTTACCGATACGGTCTCCCTCATCGAAACGATAAAGGCCATCATTAACCCAAACGTGGTTAATGCGTTTCACTGTACTCTCCCAATCTTGGCCAGTTTCCAGCACGAGTTGGTAAGAGCCTTTCCGACTACGAAGTTTTGGTATTGCAAAAACTTCGTGGCCGACGTGTTCGACGTCAGTGATAGAAGAGAAATCATCACTAGGGAACACAACCGAGCCCATAGGGCGGTTCAGGAGAATGTAAAACAGGTAAAATGACCTAATTAGCTAATGAAGTGGTGCTTAACTGTAGAATTTGCACGAAAGCAAAATACGACAGACACCCAAAGAATCAGGAACTCGGCCAGACGCCACTTCCCTCACAGACTGGAGAAATGTTGCACATTGACATTTTCTCCACGGACAAAAAGTTCTTCCTTACTTGTGTTGACAAGTTCTCGAAGTTTGCGGTAGTCCAGCCTATCGCATCTCGAACGATAGAAGACACGAGACCACCTCTGCTGGTCTTAATGAATATTTTCCCTTCGGCTAAGCAAGTGTATTGCGACAATGAGCTCGCATTCAAGTCAGAGACTATCAGGTCTCTGCTATTGAATAACTACGGCGTAAGCGTGATAAATGCGCCTCCCCTTCACAGCACGTCCAACGGTCAGGTAGAGCGCTTTCACAGCACTCTTCTGGAGATAGCTAGGTGCTTAAAGCTCCAAAGGGGTATAGTTGACACAGTCGACCTTATCCTGCAAGCCACTATCAAGTATAACAATTCCATTCACTCAGTGGTTGAGAAGAAGCCTAAGGACATCCTGCTTGACTCGCTTCCGGAATCCACCCACGAGGTTAGAGGCAGGATAGAAAGGGCCCAAATCCAGCAGAACGCTAGGGTTAATAAAATGCGTCGGAACAGAGTCTTCGAGGTAGGAGAAAAGGTCCTGGTAAAGACGAACCGCAGACTAGGCAACAAGCTATCGCCTTTGTGCATTGAAAAAAAGGTTGAAGCGGACTTGGGGACAACGGTCCTCATTGGGGGGAGGGTGGTCCACAAGGACAACCTCCGTTGAATTGAAAGCACACTTTTTTTCATTACCATTCCGATAACAGTAGTTTCAACATTTTATGATTACGTTCACCATACTTTCAATCATGTCCATGACAACGGCTCGGGTGACGGACTACTCGCACGCGGACTACATACCGATTATGGACGGGGACATTCTACTTTGGGACAGTTACAAATACTTACGTCACACTACCAATCTCACGGACTATAGGACAATGACTGAGGAGACCATGAAGCTGACGGGAATGTTTCCACAATCCCATATGAGGAAATTGCTGGAAATTGACAATGGACATGTTGTCCGCTCTCGATGTGCACCATCGCAAGGTAAGAAGCCTTGACTTCTTGGGAACAGCCCTTAAGGTTGTAGCGGGCACCCCGGACGCAAACGACTTCAGGAAAACAGAACTGACTCAGATGCAGCTGGTCACTGCAAGCAACAAACAAATTTCTATAAATACCAGGATGCAGGAAAAGATCAATCAACTGACCGACACCGTTAACAGAATTATTAAGTCCTCAAAAGAAAAGCAGGCCGACACTCGCCACCTCTTTGAAACCTTAAGCACACGCAATAGAATGATAATAACAGAAATAGGGAACCTTATGCTTACTTTAACCCTAGAAAAAATTAACGTAATAAACCCAACAATAATAGATCATTCTGATCTTATGAATATTCTCACTGACCAAATCACAGGGACTCTTATCACTGACATATTGAAAGTATCTAATATTAAGGTAGAGCGTAAGGATAATGTAATAAGTTTGATAATCGGATTCCCTATAATAAGTAAGCAATGCAGGAATATAACAATTTTCCCAGTCGCCCACAACGGTTCTGTGCTCCAACTCCACGACAATCTTGTGGCCGATTGCGACGGACAGATGTTGGCCGTAGCCAATTGCTCACAAACTGCGACTGCCACATTCTGCAAGCGTTCCAAGAGCATCAGTTGCGCACAAGGCCTCCATGCAGGGCGTACAGCCCATTGCCAAACGCAGCCGAGTCATCTTGCCCCTGTCACCATAGTGGACGACGGCATCATCGTCATTAACGATCGTAGCGCAATACTCACCTACGACGATTGCAGTGCGATGAAGATAGATGGGACAAACCTCGTAACCTTCTCGTCCTATGCCACCGTAAATGGTACGCGATACTTCAATCGCAAGAGCGTGCAAAATCGGTTCCCGGTGGTAGCGGCATCACCGTTGCTTAACATCAGCGGCCATGACTCGATACTCAGCCTTCCCTACATTCACCGCCTGAGTGAAAACAACCTTAACTACATCAAAGAGGTCAGAGACAGTATTGCAGTCGGAAATACATTGGCGATTTCCTTCGGCATAATGCTGTTGGCCTGTGCTGTGGGGGCTGGAGTCTACTGGCTCCATAGGCTGACAATCAAGCGTCGAAACTCCCGGAAGATCTCGAAGATATTGGAAAACTTAAATGCGACCGAGGACGGTCGATCCTCGAGAGGGGGAGTAGTTAACCACTGACTATTGGTATGTGCTGACCCAGCGTTCTGGGGAAGCCAATGACCAGAGTCATGTGGCGACGGATATGTCGCAACTATGTCAGCGGCCGCGACGGTCATCCGACACCGCACACGAGGCGCTAACGCTGCACTTTTGCGAGAGCGGCGGCAGCGGTTCTACAGCAGCAACGGCGGCTCTGGGGCAGCGACGGCGGCTCTGCAGGCATTGCTTAGATTGATAAAGATTGTATTTTTTAGTCTAAGTTAGGAAACAATAAAAGCGCGACGTATCGTCCCTTAAAGTCTCCCGTTAGTTAACTCATATTTTATATGCATCTATACATGCAACCGGCAAACCCAAAGTTGCATACATTAATGCACTAATTTATATACAAAATATTTTCTCCAAGATAGGCTACGATGAGTATTGACAAAGAGGTCTTGAACCACCTCTCCTCCGGTAAGCGATCTGGAGACTCATTGTCTAATTGCTCTAGTTCCCAAAACTTGCGTAAAACATTGTCGAGCTCATCATTTGCATCATAAGTGTGCGATGGCCCTAATGACTCGCGTTCATAGTTCTTTCCAGACACAATTTAGCCCAAATGCGTATTTTGTGCTAAAGGTAAACTTGTTGGTCCTCGGTATGCTTCACCTAACATCAGCTCATCATAAATAGCGCACCCGAGCGAATGTGGACACCTTGTGGAATAAAATAATTAGGATTGGCTATACGAAGATCCATTAGATGTAGCCACTGCGTTGTCGATATTCTTCTGTCAGGCATTCTTTGACTTACCATGGGTAGGATATACGCAAATATCTTATGCTTTACCTTACATTCGCTAAACCACTTATTTGCATACCCAGCACCTTTTAAAAATGAGTAAGAGAGTATTATGTATTTTTGTAAATGTTTGTAACAGGCAGAAGGAAGAGTCTCTGACCCCATAAATTATATATATTATATATCAGCATCAATATCCGATTCGAACTAGCCACGTCCGTCTGTCTGTCCGTACGTATGAACGCAAGGATCTCAGAATCTATAAGAGTTAGAGACCTGAAATTTAAGATATGGTCCTCCTAGTGCCTGCGTGGATCGTTTCCGATAATCGATAACTTACTCCGTTTCCGAGCGATCGATAAATATCGCTATTCAAATCCTGTTTTTTTAAGCAAATTCGGTATATAATTAGAGCTAGAGTCACCAAGAGTGAAACGTTGCTTCTAGAATATTATATGTATATCAAGTATCTTTCATTTTATACCTATCGCCACCTACCCGCTACTACCTCATATCTATATGTTAAGTTAATAAACCAATTTATGCTGCCCACCAATATAAGCCACAATTTAAATACAATTGAATATTAATAACACACAAATATTCTATAGTACAATAAGATGCCAAAAGTTTTATTAAGATGCGTTAAGAAACACGTAAGTTATTAAATAAAACATGTTTATGCTGGCCTCGACTTTTGGGTATCTAGCGCAAATTGCAGGAGTTTCTGTACACATGTACACAAAAATACACATTTGTGTTCATTTTCTTTGATTCTATCAACAGCATTGCAATTGCGATTTTACTGTTTTCTGTGTTGCTATTTTAATTCGTTGTTTTCTCATTAAGATTTAATTATTGGCGTGGCTGTGGATTAGAGTCGGCGGCAAGTAGAGCGGTCTATTGCGAGTTTGAGCCCCTGAGAGGAAACTCCTTTTTTTTTTGGTTTAGAGTCGGCAGCAAGTAATGCGGTCAGTTGCGTGTTTAAACCCTGCCCAAGGAAATCCATTTGACCATGCGTCCTATACAGGTGGAGTAGAGTATGGTGCCGCTCGGCACCATTGCACAAATTCGCAGGTCTGCACAAACCGCCTTAGACACTCGGTGTCTCCATGTTCAACTGCCAATTGATGATTAAAAACATCCATGTAATGTTAAAATAATACTTTTTAATTGTCATATTAATTCAACTGCATTCTCCATTCCACTGGCATTTCGATTCTATCAAAGTCAAGGGCTCTTTATTTTTTAGTAGCTTTTTCTGATAGCGAATCCTTTAAATAATGGAAACGATGTAAGTCAGTAAGTCTCCGACAGTGATGGACAAGCGATGGGAACACCTCCGTGAATGCCAGCCAATCTATGAATTTTCCGCTGAAAGTTGGCAGCCTAACCGTGGGCAGCTTCACTTTCTCCACAGGGGTTATACACTATTCATTCATAGTCTAATGCAAACACGTCTCATTAAATGCGGTAGACGCCGGATGTCTTTTCTAACTCAGCTACTCCTACGATGTAGGTCTCTCTAAACGCATCGCTGATGACCATATCAATGACCATATAAACACTAAGACGAGTAACATACAACAAAATGCTACTATGCAGCTTGAGTTTTTGAAAATTGAGAACGAAAACGAAATCTGTAGCATTGCGCTCTCACAGCCGAGTGAACGAAAAAGCTAAAAATAGAATTTGCTCTCAGCTCCGGCTCTATGAGGGCCGTGCAAGCAATTATGCAGATCACGACCTACCCAAAATTTCTGTTGACATATGTATGCATTTTGTGTACTCAGGTTGGCTCCGTACAAAATATGTATTTTTAAGTCGATGCAAATATTTATGTAATTTTTATACCCTGAACCCATTAAAATTGGGTATAAGGGTATATTTTATTTGTGCAAAATCCAAATGTATGTAACAGACAGAAGGAAGCATCGCCGACCCCATAAAGTATATATATTCTTGATCAGCATCAAGAGCCTAGTCGATCAAGCCATTTCCGTCTGTCTGTCCGTCCGTCCGTCCGTATGTATAAACGCAAGGATCTCAGAACCTATAAGAGCTAGAGACTTGAAATTTTAGATGAAGATGCTCCTAGATCCCGCGCCGGTGGAATTTGTTTCCAAAAATCGATAACTTACTCAGTTTTCCAAGCAATCGATGAAAATCAATGTCGATATCCTGTTTTGTGGGCAATTTTGGTAAATAATAAGAACTAGAGTCACCAAGCTTGACATTTAGCTTCTAAAATAAAATATATATATATATTGGAAGAAGAGGGTTCAGGCAAAGACAATATAAACACTAAGATGAGTAACGCCATAAAACAAAATGCTACTATGCAGCTTGATTTTTTGAAAATTGAGAACGAAAACGAAATCTGTAGCATTGCGCTCTCACAGCCGAGAGAACGAAAAAGCTAGAAATAGAATTTGCTCTCAGCTTCGGCTCTATGAGGGCCGTGAAAGCAATTATGTTTGTATGCGTGTAAATGTACATACATACAATATACATACACTAACCAAACAACATATAGACTGGACATCACATACAAAGAACGTTGTCACAAAAAGTATCGGAGGCATCTGGTCCAAACTCGCGAGTAAGGGAGTAAGATATACATATGATGTATTTTTGAACCGCTTACTCTACAGGAAAGTGCTTGGCGCACTCTCTTCCATATGATTTGTGCGACAGAACGGCAACGCTGTTAACTTTTATCTCGCTCACACTTGCTCTCAGCTCTCAATGCTCTCTCTATGTCGTTTAAATGTGTGTGTGTGTGTATCTGTCCGACAAGCAAAACTGAGCACAAATTCAATTTTTCTCAAATGCTGAGGCATTTCTACCCTTTTTAAGGCACGGCTAATATGAAATAGAGAAAGGGTTTGCAACGTCGATGCGAAATTCTGGCATTTTAGCTCGCTATCGTTGGTAAGGGTACCCAAGCGTTGTTATGTGTGCATTTAAAATATTTTGGACTCGCTATTCACGCATACTTGTATATTTTGTATATGAATAGAAGCATTTATGCGCTTGTGTGCCTGTTGCTTGCCTGCCTGCCTATCCCCGATGCAAATTTAACAAGATTTTAGGATTTCTGTGTTTGGACCTCTACACACAGACACACACATACAAATGTCTGTGAATGGGCTGATCATGGGCGCAAAAGAAAGTACATACATATCATTATTGGCACGCGTCTGACACGCGCCCTTCATTTTTATGATTTTGATGATTTTCAATTACTTCCAACCTGTATGAATTTCTTTTTATAAATGGCCTCTTCTCTCTTACTTTACATGCCCATGTTGTTGTATGTGCATATATTGAGGGAACACAGTACCAATAAAGTAATATCGGTAAACCATAAATACATATATCAGCAACACATTGCAGTACACAAACAAAACCATTTCAAGTGAGCGTGTAATATGATCACCCGCTTATGAGCTTGGCTAAGTCAACAGTCCCACGCTGACCACTTGTAGCATATATGTATATATATATACATATACATATGTATATAAGACTCTCTCTCCCGATTATGCTGATAAGACAAAATATGCATGAAGCCGCTCCGCTGCGGCAGCTCAGCTATGCGGTCTTAGCCATAAGAATATATTGAATAAAACATTCTAAAAACTAAAGTCAAACTGCACAGACGTGCCCGTGTATTGAACTATTTGAATCTATTTACCATCCACTACCATCCAATTACATTTACCATTACATGGCGACCGTGACAGTGGCTTGCCGTTTGTGTTAAAAAAAAATTAATAATGAATAAGAATTAAAATATTGAAATTGTTGTGCGGAAAATAACAAAAAAAAAAAAAAAATGAATAATAGTGGATACCGCGAGTGCGTCAAAAACAAAGATAGATTAATAATATGAACAAAAATTGCAATAAACATTGTGTAACATGTCTTATAAGTCGAAAGTGACAATCTACAGAATCTATCTATCTGAATCAACGACAACAACCGAAAAAATAATTTCAAATCTATCAAGAACAACGGAAGCAACTTAACAGATGACACGAACGAGTAAACCAAAGACAGCCTGTGCGATGACCAGCACCGGCACCACCTGAGCCCATAGGCCCCGGACAGCAGCAGCAGATACCGAGAATTAAATGAGCAACGTTGGACTGGAAGGCCGACAACGCTATACAGAGCGTCTTCACCACTTAGATGAGCAGCTTCGCAACAACAATTTGCTTTAACATTAAGTTCTATTTTCAAGCCTATGCGGGAAACCGCTGATTGAAAAAAATACTAAACACTAATAGGCTTTACACTAACAACTGTGGTCGAAGAATATAAAAAAAAAAAAGTGAATTGTAAACCGAAACGTGAGCCAACATTCTATTACATCTTATATTTTCATTTATCCGGCGCTGAGTATCTTTATACTCAGCTGCAATAAAACATCTGTCAAATGATAAATTTAAAAAAAAAAAAGCTTTTCATAAAAATTATCACCTTAAATTTTATTTTTGATTTTCAAAGAAGAAAATATTTTTCTTTCTTTACGTAATGCCACAATTAAAAACAAGTAAGAGGTTATAGTCAGGAGCTCCCGACTAGGGGATATCCTGAACCCTCTTCTTCCAACATCAAATGCATATAAATATTCTATTTTAGAAGCTATATGTCAGGTTTGAGGACTCTAGCTCTTATTATTTACCAAACTTGCCCAAAAACAGGAGTTCGATATCGATTTTTATCGATTGCTTGTATAACGTAGTAAGTTATCGGTTATCGGAAACAAACTCCATCTGCGCATGCACTAGGAGCACGTACATCCTAAATTTCAAGTCTATAGCTCTTATATGTTCTGAGATCCTTGCGTTCATACGGAGGGACGGACGGACAGACAGACGGACATGGCCAGATCATCGACTCGGCTATTGATGCTGATCAAGAATATATATACTTTATGGGGTCGGAGATGCATCCTTCTGCCTGTTACATACACTGACATCTATTTGAAAAAAAAGTGGTGTAACCCCTTGCCATTTTGTCGATTTGGGTCAAAATTTTGGATTTCCTTTTTTTGATGCCAATCGTTAGAACTGATCCTTACGAGTCAAAATATTTCAAAAAATCATCAAAAACGTTGAATTTACGAACGAATCGGTTTTTTGTAAACAATATTTTTCAACCCATCGATGATTAATTTGTTTAAATGCCAATTGATGGTAGGGATCCGTACGCATTCAAAAAGGTATAACATTTTAAAATCAGACATTATTTACCCGAGATATTAAAAAAAAATCATCGAAAAAGTTTCGATTTTCGCACCGACCTTGATTTTGAAAAAAAAACGTGATGTAATCCCCCTTGGGTTATTAAATTGATTTATAGCTCTGGGGTGGTAGTGGAGAGGTGGCGGACGGACGGACGGACATGGCTAGATCGACTCGGCTATTAATGCTTATGGGGTCGGAGATGTTTCCTTCTGCCTGTTACATACATTTGGGTTTTGCACAAATACAATATACCCTTATACCCATTTTTAATGGGTTCAGGGTATAATTAGGCAAAAAAAAAATAAATGCTTCAATAGAAAACCTTACCTTTTCTTTCATAAACGAAAAAAAAATTAATTTTTCTCATTGAATATATAAAAATATAATTAAATTACATAATGGGTGGTTTAGTAATTCTAGTGAGGAAAACGACAATACTGCCAACGTTGTTAACAACGTCAAGATCACACAGACGATATAAAATCGTTGTGGATCCTGTTATTAATTATCACGATAGTGTCAGTTTTGCAATTTCTGCTTACAATCTATGTTAAGCATAATAAAATTATTAAGAAAAGATACATGAGTAGGGCAAATAATTTAGATAAGATCTAAAAATGAATAAGGAGAAAATTAAAATCTGTAGCCCACTTATACAACATAAAAGGCAATGATACTACCATATGTCAGGGTAAAATTAACAGAAAAATAAGACCCATATTTTGGTATAGAACTACAGAACGCTTGCAAAAGTAAGAAAAGTCCAGTAAAAGAATGGAATGGAACGAAATTACGAAACATATTGACGCATTTCGTTACAAATTTGATAAATCTTACAAATGCATCAATAAAGATGCTGTTATAAAAGCGGAAACACTAAAAAACCATGTAGAAATATTAGTAAGGGAATACAATAATATCTTTACCTTAGTAAATAGATATGAAAATAAATTCACATCTGAGCACAATAGTAAATGTTTAAGGGTAATAAAATTCCAAGATTGATTACTGTCACCAATAGGCGACATATTCAGATAAACGTGCCAGAAAGTCTAAATCAATTGGCGGAGTTTGATCCCGAATTGAAACACTAGAAGAAAGCGATCCAATCGAAACCAAACTGAAAATAATAACAATCTCTGAAATGGCACAAACAATTGTAGAATTTATCAAGCTAGCCACATCTCTGATACCAGAGTTTGACAGTAAGTTTTCTAGATTCTTTGAATCTATTAGAAACCTTAAAAGGCACACATGAGCTAACAGCCATAAGCCTAATAAAAACAAAGCTAAAAGGCCATACGAGAAGCTTAATAAGTAATGAGCAGACAATTGCTGCAATCATTACGCAACTATCAAATGCAGTAAAAGGAGAATCGGTAAAAGTTGTATCTGCTAAGGTTCTAAATCTGCAACAGAAAAATAAAACGGCTAACCAATACACCCAAGAGGTGGAAAAACTGGCAAAGGCCCTTGAAGGCGCCTATATCAGTAAATGTCTTAGCCAACCACTTGCAAATAAATACAGCACTACAACAGATGTAAAAGCTATGACCCAAAATTGTTCAATTGATAAGGTAAAACTTATCATGCAGGCAGCCGCATTCACAAATATGCACGGAGATAACAGGTCAAAGTAACACTGTCCTGTATTATCGACAATGTGCAAACAACAATAATAAAGTAGGCCGAGATTATAATTGTGGCAGAAATTACAACCTCAACAATTACAACCGAGGCGGTAACAACAATATAATTTCAATAATCGTGGAGGAAGACGAGGCCAAAATCGTGAAAGAGGCCAATGTAATTGCAACCAAGGTAATAATAACAATGTGAGAGTGGCGCAAAGTACGTCGGAAACTCTCAGGACCCTTCAGGAAACAACCAGTAAATGCAAAAGTTCATTCCATCAATTACAGTCTTAATATATTTGTCGCATTTTAAAATCATTCAACTCAAAATAAACTCACATTCCTAATAGATACTGGTGCAGATATCTCACTTTTAAAAATAAACTCAGATAATTTTAAAATTCAAGAAGAAAAATTTATAAACATCCAAGGCATAGGCCAAGGTGTGATAAAATCTCGAGGAACAACTTCAATAGAACTACAATCAACAAAATATATTATTCAACACGCATTTCATTTAGTGGATTCAGATTTTTCAATATCGTGTTATGAAATAATAGGCAACGACTTTATTAAAAAATTCAATTGTCAATTAGATCAATCCAAGTGAAGACTGGTTTATAATTAGACCTCAAAATTTAAATTATCCTTTTTGTTATATATTTATAATATAGAGTGCTGGCGACAATACACTTCTTCTGCCAGCCAGATCCCAAGTAATTCGAAAAATGGACATTAATACAGTTAATTATTATCAAGAAATACATAATGGAATTTATGTTGCAAATGGAATAGCAGCATCCAAACATGTATATATTCGCCTTCTAAATACTACTAATTTCGACCAACTGGTCAAAGTAAACAAAATCCAATATGACATTTAACAGATTATGACATTCATAACAATAATCCAGAAAATAGAAGCTAACACATACTTTCAAATTAAACACAAATTTTCCAGAACAATTCAGAAGTCAACTATCAGAATTATGCACCAAGTATAGTGATGTGTTCGGACTGGAAACCGAACCAATAGCGACAAATAATTTTTATAAACAAACATTAAGACTTAAAGATGATGAACCCATTTATATTAAAAACTACAGAAGCCCGCATACATAGCCACGTCGAAAAAATTCAAAAACAAGTAGGGAAATTAATAAATGACAAAATCGTAGAACCATCTGTCTACCAGTATAACAGCCCACTATTGTTAGCTCCGAACAAATCATTACCAAATTCGGAAGAAAAGAAATGGCGATTAGTAATTGACTATCGCCAAATCATCAAAAAACTACTTTCTGACAAATTCCCACTCCCCAAAGAAATATACCATCTTTTTAACGAGCAATGGGTCACATCGCTTCACGCGATTACCATTTGGTGTTAAAATACCACCAAATTCATTTCAGAGAATGATAACTATAGCATTATCGGGTTTAGAGCCCTCTCAGGCATTCCTTTTTATGGATGACTTAATGGTGATAGGATGTTTCGAAAAACAAATGATTAAAAACTTAATTGATGTTTCTAATGTATGCAGGAAATATAACCTAAAGTAGCATCCAGAAAAACGTTCATTTTTTATGCATGAAGTGACATTCTTAGGTCACAAATGCACTGACAAAGGAGTATTGGCAGATGACAAGAAATTTGACGTAATCAAAAATTTTCCTGTCCTTCATGATGCGGACAGCGCGAGATGATTTGTAGCATTCTGCAATTATTATGGTCGATTTATAACAAACTTCGCCGATTATTCACTAGATTATGTAAAAAGAATGTGCATTCCAATACATTAAGGAAAAACTAATGCACCCCACATTATTACAATATCCTGAATTTCGCAAAGAATTTTGCATTATAACAGATGCTAGTAACAAGCTTGCTGAGCGGTTCTAACTCAGAATCGTGACGGAATTCAGCTCCCAAAAGCTTATGCATCTTGTTCACTTGCCAAAGGGGAAAGCAATAAGAGCACAACAGAAAAAGAGTTAGCGGGAATTCATTGGGCAATTACCCATATTAGACCATATATTTATGCAAACACTTTACTATTAAAACGGATCACAGACCATTGACATATCTTTTTTCTATGACTTATGCCAGTTTGAAGTTAACTCGCATGCATTTAGAACTTGTAAAATACGACTTCACAGTAGAATACCTAAAGGGGAAAGATAATTTCGTAGCAGATGCATTTTCGCGTATAAATATAAAATAACTCAAAGATATGCAACATAGAGTCCTGAAAGTCACTTCCAGGCGGCAAAGTAGACAAAATAAAAACTGTACATAGAAAATAATGAACTTCTGCCAAGGCAAAGTCATACAAATGTATCTAAGCCCAACGTACATGAAGTCATTACCAATGATGAAGTAAGAAAAGTAGTGACCTTGCGCATAGCAGAATCTAAATGTTTATTTAAACATGGAAATAAAATTATCGCAAGAATTGAAGTTAGCGATTTATATACTCTTGGAATCCTCGACTTAGGTCAGTTCTTCCAAAGGTTTGAAACAGGAGCCGGTATATTAAAAATCAGCCAGTGGCACCGAGCGAAAAGATCTTTGAATCAGTTTTAACAATAGATTCTTTTAAAAATTAAATATTAAAATCTTTAAGAGTAGCGCTACTCCAGCCGGTGGCCCAAATAAACGATTAAAAAGCGACAACAAATACTGTCTACATACCATGACGACCCAATTCAAGGAGGTCATAGTGGCATAACAAGAACGCTAGCGAAAATAAAAAGACAGTTCTACTGGAAAAATATGACACGTCATATAAAAGAGTACGTACGTAGATGTCAAGAATGCCAAATGTCTAAAACAAAGACACACACAAAAACTCCTTTGACTCTCACAGAAACACCTGTGAATGCTTTCGATATAGTGATAGACGACACAGTTGGTCCGCTACCTAAATCCGAAAATGGCAATGAATACATAGTCACATTAATATGTGACCTTACAAAATATTTAGTAGCCATTCCAATAAAAAGCAAAAGCGCAAATAATGTCGAAAAAGTTATATTCGAAAATTTCAAACTCAAGTTTGGACCAATGAAGACGTTCATATCGGACATGGGAACAGAGTATAAAAACCAGATTTTAACTGATTTATGCAAGTATATGAAGATCAAGAATCTCACCTCTACTGCATATCATCATCAAACATTAGGGACAATAGAACGAAGTCATCGAACATTTAATGAATACATTCGTTCATACATCTCTGCAAAACTGACTGGGATGTCTGAATTCAATATTTCACTTATTGCTCCAACACGACACCATCAGCAACGCATGAGTGTTGTCCATACGAACTAGTATTTGGCAGACTACCAAAACAGTTCATAGACTTAAACAAAACTAATTACATAGATCCTATTTATAATTTAGATGACTACTCTAAAGAAATAAAGTTTAGATTAGAAATAGCATACAAAAGAGCTAGAATTATGTTAGAAAAAGCCAAGGCTTATAGGAAATTAGCATATGATGAAAAATCAAAAAATGTTGAAATAAAAGTAGGAGATAAAGTACGAAAAAGGTCACAAATTAGACTCAGTATATTTAGGACCATATATAGTAGAGAAAATAGAAGACAATGACATTTTTATTAAAGTTAAGAAACAAAAAGTACATAAGGATAGGCTAATCAAGTATGAGGATCTAGTTGGGAGCTCCCGACAAGGGGATACCCTGAACCCTCTTCTTCCAACATCAAATGCATATATATTCTATTCAAGAAGCTATATGTACCAAGTTCGATGACTCAAGCTCTTATTATTTACCAAAATTGCCCAAAAAAGAGGATATCGATATCGATTTGTATCGATTGCTTGGAAACTCAGTAAGTTATCGATTATCGGAAATAAACTCAATCTGCGCGGGAACTAGGAGCACCTACATTTAAAATTTCAAGTCTCTAGATCTCATAGGTTCTGAGATTCGGACGGGCGGACGAACGCACGGACAGACAGACGGACATGGCTAGATCGACTCGGCTATTGATGCTGATCAAGAATATGTATACTTTATGGGGTCAGAGATGCTTCCTTCTGCCTCTTACATACATTTGGATTTTGCACAAATACAATATACCCTAATACCCATTTTTAATGGGTTCAGGGTATAAAAAATATATTCAATGAAACGGTACATGAAAAAAATGGTCTGATCAACCTAAAAAACACTAAAAAAACAAACCAAAAAGAAAATGTTTTATTCTTCTACGAAAATTAAAAATAAAATAAAACGTAAATTCAAATATATTAAGAATAAAAATTTGTCAATGAACACTCTTTAATTCATAACGGACACACAAAACAAAAATTAATTATAGAAGGTATGCAAATATCTACATATATATATATTAAAAAAATAATAATTTAAAATACATTTAAAACATTATAAATACATTACAATGTAATAAATCTTCAAATTAAAAAAAAAAGTTAGTTATGTTATTTTTCAAAAGGAGGGAGATGTAGTATGTGCATATATTGAGGGTACACTGTACCAATAAAGTAACATCGGTTAAGCATAAATATATCAGCAACACATTGTTGCAGTACACAAACAAAACCATTTTAGGTGATCGTGTAACATGATCACCCGCTTATGAGCTAAGCTAAGTCAGCACGCTGACCACTTGTAGCATATATATATATATATATATATATATACATATATGTACATAAGACTCTCTCTCTCGATTATGCTGATAAGACAAAATATGTATGATGCCGCTCCGCTGCTGACGTAACCGGCAGCGCAGCTATGCGGTCTTAGCCATATATAATATATTGAATAAAACATTCTGAAAACTAAAGTCAAACGGCACAGACGTGCCCGTGTATTGTATGGTATTTACCATTAGAATGTACTTGTGTATGCGGACGATCGGAAACTTATTCTTTCATTTATTGATTCCTTACATCACACTCGTATACAAGATAATTTGAACGCTATGCAACTTTAGTGTTGCCCTATCAATTGAATCTAAATTATTTAAAGTATATGTTTCACCTTAACTTGTCAGTTATACAATCGACAATACCCCATAGTTTCGGAGTATATCAGAAAGGACAGAGGAATTGGAAATAATGGGAGCTATTATAGAACTAATGTGAAAGTATTAGGGTAAATATTATTATTAGGACAGACAGAGGAGTAAGTTAATTGGATATATTGAGCAACAAGGTTAGCTTTGCTAGCTTTCATAAAATTGGCGATATTAAAAATTTACACTTTAATTTTACGAAATTATAAAACTGTCTCATATTTCGTGTAAATTGCCTTTTGCAAGGAGTAATCTAATTCTTAACGCTGAGTATTGAATTGAAGAAATTTTACTTGGTTATGTCCAGGTTATTGACCAGTCGGTTGCATGAATACGTTGATTAAGCAAGGAATAGATTCCTTTGCGAAAGCAACGGCGGGGCTTGTTGATACCTAGTGAAAAAGAAATAAGAGGATTACAGTTGAACAGGAATAGAGAAAGGAAGGGACCTGGACACATTACCAATAAGGTAATAGTTGACAAATACAAGATCCACTGTTCCATTTAAATTGTATGAAATTAATTTGAAACAACGAAAAGTCTAGCATGGAATCAAATGTCACGCTGTGCTGAGGGTACAAGATAATATTTGTCGGTGAATAATGACCAAGAGATGTTCACTCAACACGATAAATAAATCATTATCACGCACATGTGTAAAAACTTCATAAATATAAGTTATATATTGTATATAAACTTGAATGTCAGAAGAAGGTGAATGATAGAAGCATGTTATATAAATATCGCGTGATAGAAAAGTTACCTCAACTGAGGCAATCTCAGCGGCAGCAGGCCTCGTGTCGGCCGATGGCATGGTTGAATTTAATAATGTTTCTGGATATCCGATTATACCCAATCGACGGTAGTTCTAGCTATAAAAAGATGTTTAAGCTTGATAATAATGCCTCTGATATTCTGAAAAAGAATAGAAATTAGTGCGGATGTCGCGGCTAGTTTTTTGTGGCAGTAACAGTCGGACGTTACATAGAAGAGAACGTTACTTTGGTTAAACTCGTGAACAATCATGTGAGGAGAACAAAATTTAGGATCACAAATGATTGGGAATGAATCGTGTGCAATATCAATTTTGAATAAAGATTTTTCACAAGGAGTGAAGAAATTAAATCGAGATTTAGTTATGCTTCAAAGGATTTTCTAGAAATATAAGTAGTCACTGAATCGCAAGTAGTATCAGATAAAAGGGACACAAAACTGGCTTAAGAGGGGCAACAATAATCAAAATAGGACAGTTCCTATTTTGACCCATCAGCTTGGGGCTGTAGATGAAATAGGAGTTGGTGGGCTTTTAACAATCTAGGACCAGTAGTTGACTGAGCTGAATGAGCAGGCTCTAATATAGGGTCTACAGGGACTACCCCAGAGGATACCATAAGGGTGATATTCGGACAATTGCTTAGAGAAGGCGGTAACGACACCATTTGCGAGAGAACATTTTAAAATTGAGACTCTTACCGGCGATTAGTAAGTGACTCAAATTTATATTTGCTAAGCAACTCGAAGCTCGAATCAAAGTTACTCGAGCGCTGCTTAAACACATTATTAGGTACAAAAAATGGATTTCTCACAGAATTATAGATATTATACGGTGAACAAAAATAGTGCAAGCCAAAGCTCGAATTCAAACATCGTACACAAACATTTTTTGTTTGGAGCAATAGGCAGAAGCCAAAATTTGTGAGAGCTCGATGCACAAGTAGAATGTGCAGCACCGAACACACCTACAAACAAGTGTATGCACCGGAGAGCGCCAAAACAAATATTCACAACAAAACAAAAGCAGCGCGTGATAACTGCAATAATTGATAAACTTACACTGCACAACAGATAGAATTTTGCGCAAGAAATAAAAGCTTTTTAATTAGAGTATAAAAGATACATTTTCAAAAAAAATCATTAGAAGCTCTAAAATACTTAACAATTTAAACAAGACTTTCTCAAACTGAAAAATCTTTCTCTCTCCATTTAATCTCTTTGCTAGAAAGCTTTTGTCTTGAAACTTTGCTTAGATCCGCCTTTCTGTTTCAGGCAGTAAATATATAAGAACTGGCCGGATCTAACCACTATGTCATATAGATGTCATAGGAATTTTTGTGCAGCTATACAGGTCAGGATATAATAAGAATTTGTAGAGTTTTTTGATGCTTGCCAAACTGAGTAATATTTGTACAGAGTCTCAAAACCTTCAAGAGATAGAGACTTGAAATTTTAAACGTAGTGCCGCCGCCGTACATGTATGTATGTATGTTTTTATATTTTCGATTGAGTTCAATATTGAAATCTTGTTACTTGAGCAAATTGTTGCATTGGGAGTCGCCAAGGTCTATCGATATATCGGTGCGTACCCAAAACTCCTTAGAGCGCCCCAAATGTTGCAGATGCAGGATCCACCGCCTTGAGCGAACAAGAGGTGACAGCCGGTTGCCCACCCGATTCGCTCGTAGGCTACTGAGTGGATCGGATACCCCTGCTAATACCCTTGTCCTACAACTGGGCCGTTGACCTAAACATGCAGCTGTACATATGGGCAAAAACAGTGACCATATTTGAAAGTATGCGTGTGCTAAATTTCTTCATCTTTGATGCTGCTGCTCAAATGTACAGCAGGAGTTCGACTTGGTTAGCGGTTAACGGCTGGCGTGTTGTGCGCAAGCGCACCTTAACAATAACTTTTCAAGAAAATATAAAGTAGCGTTGCTATGCCGCAAGAAGTAAAAGAGGCATATTCTTTTTATTATTTGTGCCGAAAACAAAGACTTGAAGATCGAGCAGCGCAACAATTTTATTTTCTTTAAAGTGTCGGGCCACACAAAATCTTAGTCCGTAAATAAAACTCCGCAATAAAACTTTACCTTAAACGCGAAAAAATGGGACTAAGGCCAGTATAGACCAGGTCGAAGCTCACGTCGACGGCGCTAGGCCGGTAGATACATTTTCTGGGCCTAGGGAGTGTGTAAGCCGTCCAACAGTAGGAAGAGAGAAGGCCCTAAAGCCAAGCTGCGGCGGGCGAGCCGACGGCAACCAACATCGGGAAGGGCGACGATATTCACGTAAGTCCATACGTACGAGCAAAAGAGAAGCCGAAGGGCGGTCCGACTCTTTGTCCCGTCTAGGTTGCTGTAAAGCGGAGAAAAGATATTTACATAATAAAGATTAGTTTTTTTTTTGCCTTCTATATAATTTAAAATTAATTGGTAAAAAAGGAAAATACATATATTGCATATATTTACGCCGAAAGCAGGACCCAAAAGTTACGGCCAGTGCGAGGGGAACCTAAAAAGGAAAAGTTTAGTTTTTGATTCCGTGCCATCCGTCCATTTGTATATACACATATACTTAAAATAAATAAAATATGTACATCGCTCATAGCACCACAGAAAGCTCTTTAGGTAGGCTAATTGAATTTAAACGAGTAATTTAATATATATTCATAAATATACAATAAGAATTTTTCTAGCACAACATTTTTTCAGATTGTTAACGCATGTATATACATACGTGTATGAAGGTGTGGGGGAGCCAATCGCTCACAATAAGAGATTTATAAATGTTATAAGGTTATAGCTTTCGGTGACGTCGTACCTTTGTTGTTGTTTTGCTATATTGAAACTAATACCCATTGCTAACAATTATAAGATAAAATGAAGTATGCACCTGTTGACGAGATGAATACCAATGTCCACTTTTTCGAAATTATAAATAACACAGAGGAGATATCATGTAAAGAGATTATGAAATATGAAACAACATTTATCATTATGAGAAATGCGATCAATTAAATACAAATACTGAAGAGAGAAATGTTCGGCGAATTTCCATTCATGAGGAGAGGGGGCATAACTACCACTGACAATGAGGGGTACCGTTTCAGGTAGGGCGGGTACGCTGGGTCCGATCTGGAAAAGTAAACTGAGAGAGTACAGTCGGTTTCACGCCCAAATCGCTCGTAGGGTAATGAGCAGATCGGATGCCCTTGGTAATTCCCTTGGCCTACAACTGGGCCGTTGACTTAAATATGCAGCTGTGCATATGGGCAGAAACGGTGATCACATTTGAAAGTATTAATAGTGTTTTTTTTTTTTTGTAAATTTATATTAGCGTCCCACCTTTGTTGTTTAAATTTACTTGTTGTCACAGCTAGTAGCGCTGTTCATTTGTTAGAAGTTCCGGCTGTTTGTTGTACATCGATTATGTGTTTTTTTGGATAGTGTTGTGTAGGTCTGGCTTGCTACAAAAGTTATAGTTTTGTTGATATTGATTGTGTGGACTGAGGGCCAGGGATGGGACAACTCACAAGAATCCGATGAGACAGCCGGCGCGGCCCAAAGGGAAACAAGCAGTTCGTAACAACATCTTTTAGGTTTTTAGAGGTAGTCACCAAACTTGACATGTAGCTTCTTGAATAGTAGTATATAAATATATACATAAATTATCTTTCATTTTATAGCTACCGCCACCATCTCGCTTCTACAAATCATATAAGTAAAACAATTTCGACTGGCCACAATGTGAATGCAATTGTGTTTTTGAGAATATAGGAATATTAAGTCTCACAATAAAACTGTTGAAAATTGCATGAAGAGGTGTTGAGAAACACAGAAGATTAACACGTTTTTGTAGTAGTTGGCGCAAATCGCAAGAATTTTTCATACATGTACTCAAGCATACATTCATGCACGGCTTTATTCAATTCTATCACCAGCCATAGAACATATAAACTGGGCAACTATATTAAAATAATAGGACCATCCATATTTTTGACACTTGCTCAGCGAGCAAGAGAGTAAGAAATACATATGATTTGTCTTGTAGAACGGCATCGATTTCTGTTATATCCATATCCGTAAGAATTATGTAATAGAACGGCATAGGTTATCGTTGATAAGGATACCGAAGTGTTGGCGCGTATGCATTTACCATTTTTGGACTTGCTATGCACGCACACTTTGATAATTTGTACATGAATAAAAGCATTTGTGTGAATGTGTGTGCCTGGTGGTTGATTGTATGCCTGTCCCTTGCAAGTTTGAAAAGATTTGAAGCTTTAGGGATTTTTAAGTTTCAAGCTCTCCGCACAGACACACACATAATAATTTGTGAATGGGCCCGAGGGCCCGAGTTACCAAAGGGAATGTATGTTGATGATGTCTTCCTTCTTGTTATTTGTAATTTATGGTGGTGGTGGATTCCTCCAGTTCAAAGATAAAGATTCAAATAAAGAGTGCAACCGCTTTGTTTCAATGTTCTATCCAAACTAAAAACTCTCAACTGCCAAGGTGATGTCGTCGACGGTGTTCCATTTACATACAACAGTATTCTACCTATTGCTGATGTACCGTTTTTATGTTGACGTAGCAACATAGTGCTACCAAAGACAATATAAACACTAAGATGAGTAACGCCATACAACAAAATGCTACTATGCAGCTTGATTTTTTGAAAATTGAGAACGAAAACGAAATCTGTAGCATTGCGCTCTCATACCCGAGAGAACAAAAAAGCTAAAAATAGAATTTTCAGCTCTCAGCTTCGGCTCTGTGACGGCCGTGCAAGCAATTATGTTTGTATGCGTGTGAATATACATACATAACAGCATATTTGAATGTGTTGTTATCCACTGCTCTAGCAAAGTCTCTGGCTGGTAAAGAAACAATTTTCTTAGTTTTATAGTGCAGATCACGACGTACCCCCTATCCGAACCGCAATAATCTAAATTGAACTAAGCAGACTGCTTCTTCTCAACCTTCCGTCGTTAACCAACCGTAGGACAATTCTCGGTGTAGTCCTTCTACATAAGTTGATTATTGGCGACATTGATTCTCCTTTTCTGCTAGGGCGTCTTCAATTCTCTGTTCCGGCTAGACCAACCAGGAATTATCGCCCCTTATTACTATCTACGTGCACAACAGATTACGCTATGTACAATTCTTTTCGAGTGTTATGTAAAAATTATAATAGTTCCTATCACGTTTTCTCTACCGAACTGTCTCTACCACTAATAAAATCGTTGCTTTCAGGATACCTTCGGGAAGTCGCTGACCATTCCCAGCTATGAGCAGGGGCATAGCTTGCCGGACAGGCTGAAAAATTTTCTCCCACCGGGTCGGTGATTTCCCATTACTCTTCTCTTTGTTCTATCTACTTAACACTCTTTATCTAACTTACACTGCTTTACTTTATTAACAATCTTCTTACTTTCTTTTTTCCTATTTATTGTATTTTTTTTATTAATATAGCAAATTAAGATTATTTTTAATTTTACTTGAGATCACTTTTATCCTACTTACAACCTTCTGCTTAGATGTAGGCTCTAATAGCGTCACTGACAAAATTAGCTGTGAAAAGGGGCACAGCTGGCCGGACTGGCAAATAAAACACCTCCATCGGTCGGGGATGCAATTTAGAAAATTGTATCCTTTAACTAGACTGTTAGCATATAATTCTATTGTATAATCCTTTGAATAATGAGGAAGACACTCGTTTTGTCGACCATTAATAAATAAATAAATAAATAAATAAATAAATAAATAAAATATTTAACTAAAATAAATAAATATGCTATTGTATTTTTAGCACTCTTTTATTTCTTAATTGGCGAAAAAAAAATAATATTAATTTAATTAAAAGAAATTATGTAAATATTTGCATAGACTTAGAAATACATATTTTCTACGGAGCCAACCTCAGAACAGAAAATGCATTCATCTATCAACACAAATTGGGGATAGTTATGGGGTCCGCTAGAAAACTAACAAAATTAATTTCTTGCCAGCTAAAGCCAGAGCAGTGACTAAAAACACATACACACATACATACTTTACAGTTCTTATGCATGTGTAATTCACGCATTCAACAAAAGGCGCTTGAACGTCATTGGCTGAGACAAGAACTTTTCTCTGTCCAAAAACAAAAGTGAAATCAATCTATGATGCGCCTTGTGTACAAATTATTTAATTCTTAAGTCTTCCTATAAAATTAATCGTGAATATCTAGGGTAATATATCATTTAAAAAAAGCATGCATTTAATGGCTAAAGAACAAGCACTTTGCGTCGATCGTAAGTTATAAACTTTTTCGCTCAATGTACTTCGAAAACGAAACGACTTAAAGAAGCATCGACCAGCTTTGCTGAAGGCAGGCTAGCGACTAACTTCGTTGCTCGTGTCAGCATCAGCAAGTCGCGACTTAGGCATTCGTTCGCCTGGTCTTTGGAGAACGAACAACCAGTCTGCAAGCATGCCATACAAAGCCTCAAAGGCCAGATGAAATTTTGCGTCGCATTCAAATTTATGGGCGTTACTCATCTTAGTGTTTATATTGTCTTTGGTGCTACTATGTCAACTACAGAGTGTCTTGACTAACGTCGCTCTATATAATGAGGATTGACTACGTTGGTTTACCCGGTGGCTTGGGGGTGTCATCTCAAGAGGGGCTGTGACAGTAAGTCGTCGTCCAACACCCCCCCCCCCCCCCCCCCCCAGAACGGAGTGATGGCCATAAGCATGGTATAGCCGAGATTTTAATCGATAGCATATCCATCGGAGCGAACAAAATTTTCTTTGAATTACTTGTCCATTTTGCGCCTATTATTTTAGTGATAATCACAACTATAAAAAGGTGGTAAAGGTGGTGGTAATTAGGGTTTGAAGGTGGAGTTTGTGTAGATTTAGGTCTACGATGGTGTTGTTGATCGTCATAATTTCAAATGCTTGTATTAAAAGTTAACTTCTTTCTTACTATTTAAATTCTGTATCACCGTTTATCAGCGTACAATCTTTATATCCAACAATAGCTGATTCTTCAATAGTTCGAGGTTTGCTGCATGATTAGGTTTTTGCAGGTTTCACCGTCTTAAAGATTAAAATGTGCCTTTGCCCACTTCTCTGATAGTCTGTTCATTACACATTCATTGAGATCTCACGTTGTTTTTTTGATTTGAGAGTATGCCTTTTACGACGTGTTCGCAGATGTAGGTTGATGGGCTTTGGGACATTTGTTATAAAAATATTTAGTATGGCCAGCTTGATTATAGGTAAAAAAGTTTGTTAAAATAAAATTGTTGATTCATATTCAAGTAATGGGACAATGTGTACCAGTTTGCATTTGTTCTTGTCAAATATTGGTAGCCTAATTTTAAACATAACAATTGTTTCCTGTATATAGGCTTCTAGTGTTAAAAGTCTATACAAATGTTCTTCTGATTATACTACAATGTCTTGTTCAGTTAATAGCTTATCGTTTAGAGTCCTACATATATTATTCTTATAATTGTTTATAAAGATGTTTGTGGGTTCTTGTTCTTCGTTAATAAGCTCGGCAATGTAAATCTTAAAGCTACTCTCTAAATAGAGTTTGTTGATTTGATTTTAAAAAATTTTTCTTCATTTTCCCTAATTGCGTTTTATCTTGCGTCAATGTTTTTGGTATCTTTTGATTGCCGTTACAACTTTAATCATGCTACCAAGACCGTCTAGTGGACCTCTTTATCTTTAAAAAAAAAACCTTTGTTATAATTATTTTTTAATGCATTTTCTTATCTTTGATTTAGTTTTTTATGGTTCTCATTCTCTTGTCTAAAGATGTCCTGTGCTAATAATATATCTGGGTCGTGTCTCTCGACGTTCTACCTTTTTAATTCTAATTTGCATTTTGTTATCTATTATGGTATTTCTACCCTTTTGAAGGCACAAGAAATATGAAATAGAAAAAGGATTTGCCACGTCGATACGAAATTCTGGCATTTTAGCTCGCTATCGTTGGTAAAGGTACCCAAGCGTTGCCATGTGTTGTAATGTAAAATTGTTACTTCAAGTTTTGTTGTGTCGATCCTCAAGAAGACTTCGAAGGAAACCTTCGTTAGAGGGTCCACATGGAAAGGGGTGGTCTCGCGGTGAAGTCGGAGGGCGAATGGTCGTATATATTCCCACCAATCTTTACTACTGGTTTTTCTGTAGACCTTAGGCGCACAGCAGCGGTCGGGACTCTTTAATACCCTAGCTCTTCCGGGTTTGGGGTGGGGTGGCTGTGTCCGCAGGCCATCGATACATAAACTTAATTATTATAGAGTCCCTGCTGAATCTAACTTGAGGAAGCTAAACTTCCATTTTTAACATACCAAAAGTGGACAAAAGGAAACCAAAATCTAACTTACAGCGTATTAACTGTGTACGGCAACTTATTGGGGGAGGCTTCTTACAACTAGACAACTGTCAGATTTTTTTTTGCAGGATCTGAGGTGAAGAGCGATCCTGGCGTTCTTTTACCTACCCAACCATAAATCTCTTATGCCAGTTTTCGAGAGATTCCCTAGCGTAAACTAATCTATAACATTAGGTCACTATGCCGCCCATTATTGAAAACTTAAGCGTTCATTGTGCCTTGAAACAATATATAGGCTTCATTTATTTTCGTTTATTTGATGAAGTTTTAACCAGCAAGAAAAACTACGACCTTTCCTCATATCGCTTCCTACTAGCCGTTATTATTCTTATAATTGTTTCATATGTCGTGCCAGTTGTATAATTAAAAAAAAACGAATCGATGCTGTACGACGTTAGTCGGGGTACGTATTATATATGGAACAAACATCGGGATTAAAGTCCTAACAACAATGTAGTTTTCTTTTCTAAAAAAAAAAAAATTACTAGTCGGCGCATACTTTTATTAATTACTGTCACAAAGCAAATCAGCAGTTGATGCTACGTTCCTCCGCTTTAAACTTTCGAGTTATGCGAGGGCTCGAAGCGTAAAAGGGGATTCTAAGCATATGCCCGATTAATTGTTACTGATCAGCTGTTTTGTTATTATGTTACGTTATATATGTATATCTGAATGCATAATTAAATCACAAACAAAAAGCGTGGTCGAAAGCTCTCTCGCTTACAAGCATTGTCCAAGCGCGATCGGCACCTACACACTCACTTAGCTGAAAGCTCTATGTATGGACATATGGATGTTTGCAGATGCGATGACGCAACGAGAAAACTTTCAGAACGCTGACACGCTCAATAAATGTAATAGACGAAAAAAAAAAGAAGTGTGGTGACTTACATGCATCGGCGGTGAAAGGCCTTCCAACGCTGGCGACGGTGTTGTTAAGTTCATGAGTTGTGGGTTGGTAACCATACCAGACCATAGATCTTCTTGATCTCGTTATTTTTATTTCTTTCTTTAATCACGGGTGCACTAAAAGTTTGTTAACTAATTATGCATATATATTTTTATTTTATTTTATTTATTTATTTTTTTTTTTTATCTTTGTATTTGTTTGTCTTGTTGCTGCGGGATTTCGATTTTCTGCGTGAGAGCACTGCTGACTTGCTTTTAACACATTTGCTTGCGTACACACACAAAAAATTGAATAAAAAAATTTCAACATTTATTCAATATTTATAATTTCCTGCTAGAGGGCTTAACTCCTAAGGCACTGCACATAATCATTTTAGAAAATTTTATTTTATTTTTTTTTTTCTGCATATAAATCGGTAGTTTTGTTGGCGTTCTATTTTGCCTAAGTTAGCGATGGGGATCCGAATGGGGTTGATGAGATCGCCATGAGCTTCAATGTCTCCTAGACCCGTCGGCTGCTCCAATTGGCACTGCAGACGTGCTTCGAGAATTAGCACTCTGGTGGCCAGAAAATTAGCCCCTAACCCAGAATTATGCTGGTTGGCTGGGGCAGCACCGTTTTATACCCTTGCAGAGGGTATTAAAATTTTGTCGTGAAATGTGTAACGCATAGAAGGGGACATCTTCGACCCCATAAAGTATATATATTCTTAATCAGCATCAACAGCCGAGTCGATATAGCCATGTCCGTCTGTCCGTCTGTCTGTTTCTATGTAAATTAGTCCCTCAGTTTTAAAGGTATCTTAATGAAACTGTTGCACGCAGCACATATGTGAAAACCAGCTGGATCGGTCCACTATATCATATAGCTGCCATAGGAACGATCGTTCGAAAATTAAGTTTTCGTATGAAAAAACATTTTGTTTTTCAAGATATCTTAACCAAACTCGGCACTTATTAGTTTTACTTTACTCCTCATATATATGCAAAATCCTATTAAGATCGGACCACTATATCATATAGCTGCCATAGGATCGATCGGTCGAAAATTAAGTTTTTGTATGAAAAAACATTTTGTTTTTCAAGATATCTTGACCAAACTCGGCATTTATTAGTTTTACTTTTCTCCTCATATATGTGCAAAATCCTATTAAGATCGGATCACGATATCATATAGCTGCCATAGGAATAATCGGTCGAAAATTGAGTTTTTGTATGAAAAAACATTTTGTTTTTCAAGATATCTTGACCAAGCTCGGCATTTATATATATATATGCAAAATCCTATTAAGATCGGACCACTATATCATATAGCTGCCATAGGAACGATCGGTCGAAAATTAAGTTGTATGAAAAAACATTTTGTTTATCGAGATATCTTGACCAAACTCGGCATTTACTGTTTTCCAGGTACTTTTTAGATAGGGGCAAAGCACTATGCGCATTATGAAAAGGTTGGGTTTGCAAGGGTATTAGAACTTTGGCGTGACGAAGATAGCCCTTCCTTCTCGTTTTTCATAGTTATCTTATGGAGCATTAGCAACGACTCGGATGAGGATGATCGAAATAATCAGGCTCTATAGAATAACACTATATTATTTTTCACGGTCTGAAAAATATTATTATGGGCGCATACCTTCTCCTCTTTTCCTCTTAACTTTATAAAAAGCTGGTAAAAGCAAAGCAAAGATGAGATGCCCTTGGATTAGGGATTTGGTTGTCCATCACACATGAGCTTCTTGGCTCACCGTGGATTGCGACAACGCAAGCATTGCTTCAGTTTCGGTTTCTTGGTAAATTTATTTTTAAGGCTGTCTGTCATATTTTAGTATAAGACAAATTTCGCAATAATTGATAATGGCTTGGCACTTTACTTTTTTAATAGGGGTGATTAAATGTTCTCCTTAACTACTACTGCTTCTGCTTTATCTATCCCCCTGTGCTTGCTATCCTTGTGACATTTCTAAACTTCTTGTTCTATTTTACTTGAGTCTGTTTCGTCTTCCAACATTATTGTACATTTAATAATTTTGTGTAGGTTTGTGGGTAGGAAGTATTCTTGGAGAGTTTCTATTATAACGTTGAAAGTGTTGAAAGTGGACGAAAATTGGGATATTTTGTCCTAATCGAAGTGGGTCTCTAACATTGTTCTTCAATTTTTTTAAAGAGGATGTAGTTATAATTTGGGAGGTGTCATTTATACGAAATATTATTGTGATCTCACTGACCATTCCCAGCTATGAGCAGGGGCATAGCTTGTCGAACAGGCTATAAATTTCGCTCCAGCGGGTCGGTGATTTCCAATTACTATCTCTGTTTCCTATCTAGATAACATTATATATATCTTGTTTAATTCCTTTACTTTATTAAGAACTTCTCTCTTTCCTTTTCCCTAATTATTGTATTTTCTTAATTAATATAGTCATTTAAAATTGATTTTAATTTAAACTAAAGAACACCTCCATCGGTTGGTGATGCTTTTAGAAAATTGTGTACTTTAACTAGGCTTTTAGCATTAAATTTAATTATAAAATTATTTTATTAAATAATTAGATAAACACTCGTTTTGTCGACCCTTAATAAATAAATAAATTCATTAACCAAATGAGTGGTCTATGGTTTGTGACAATCTTGAATCTTAGTTCGAACAAGTAAGAACGGAAATATTTGGTTTCCTACACTCGAATAATTTAATACGGTGTCTGTTAATATTCGACTAGCGAAAGATAACGGTTTTTCATTTAAGGGTGTACCTTTAAACTGTTGTGTCAGTTGTTTTGTTATCTTATCGAAGTCCCTAATAAATTTTCTGTATTACCCTAATAAACCCAGAAATGACTTGATTCTTATTTGTCTTTGGGATCGAGGATAGCTTGAAAGCGTCAACCTTTTTTGGATTGGGCTTAATTCCCTTGTCTTTTATGACGTGTCCTAAGTATTCTATATATTTTCTTAGGAGCTTTGATACGGCTAGTGCAGGGCTAAATTTATGTTATTGAGTTTGTCAAATACAGCCTTAAATGATGTCAGCCAAACAAACAACATTCATTATTCAAATCGGCTAATTCGTTGTCCATTACCCTTTGAAACATGGCTGGGGTGATGGTAACCCCGAATGGCATTTGAACAAATTTAAAGTGGCCACCTTCCGAAGAAAATGTTGTTTTATCAATATCTTTCGGGCGCATCTCAATTTGATGGTATCCGCTAGCAGTGAAATACTTTTCTCTGCCTATTTTGTCTAGGATTTATTACTATTACTAGTCTACATCTCTTTTCATTAGAAACAACCACCTTTTTTGGTACCCAAAAGGTGTTTACTGATATCCTGATCCAATCATTCATCGGAATGGTTTGGTGTAAATTGGTATATCGTCCGTTGTCTTGACTCTATGTAAAACAAGTTTGGAAATTTTAAAGAGATTTTTATTACTTGTTTTTTGCAGATTGTTTCATTATTGGGCTCTAATATAAGCTTGGCTTTCAAATATTCTTGTTTCCTATACTTTTCGACTTCAAGTCGTGTATCGAAACAAAATTTCTGCGTCTCTTTTGAAAGGGTTTAAACTGCCATAACACTTAAGGTGTTTTTGGCAGAATACAGTCCTCCTGGTATAAATAAGTTTTTGCTAATGGTTGTTGGTTAGCACCCGAATGTGCCGTTTTCGATATTAAAGGGTTGTTGTGTTATTTCCTTTGATTCTTCCTCTATAGTGTGTAAGCTTGACACTATTTTATCTATGAGTTTGATCTGCATGTTGAAAGTTTTTGTTTGAAGAGATCGGTGTGGAATGTTTACAATCGCTTCTCATTGTTGTAGAATATGTATTCCAATCAAACCAATGGTTGGAATTGGAATATAGGTAACAATAAAGCAAATGATTTGAAAATTCTTTAAAAAGTGGGAGAATCGTTGTTATATAATTGGTGTACGTTCAGTACTGTTTTAATCGCTATTGGCGTTTGTTGTCTTGATTTGCTTGTGGTACCAGTTTAGGACTAATAAAATAACATGTTGCATTAATGTTAATTTAAAACTTGGAGGGATTACCAGATAATACCAGGGTATGTGGTAATGGTGAATTTTTTTTATTATTAAGTATTCTGTTTCGTGCCACGTCGAGGATCTTTGCGTCCACGTTATAATTATGCAGTTGATCATGTTGTTCCTTCACATTACGCATGCAACTCTTAGTCTGCGAATTTCCTGGGTATCTTTTCGATTGTTATATTGTTGGTCGGAAGTGCTTTCCTAAGACATGATTGCAAGAATATTTTTTTTTAATTTATTATAGTTGCTTATGGTATTAACTAATAGAATTCATAAAAATAGTAATAGAATATAGAATGATAAGTGAGAAATAATACAAAAACAAAAAATAGTCGGTTTTTTCATTGTCAAACAATTGTTTACAGATTTGGCATAAGTAATAATTAAATTAATTTAAGGCACTGAAATGGCATATTTTTCTTATATTTAATATTTGGTATGGCCGCCATTGGTATGTACATATGTATGTACAACTAACCATACATTGTATGGTTAGTGTATGTATGTATATTATCTTCTCTGCATGAGTATAATCTCTAAATATGAACCGACCTGCCGAATTCTGAACACACGAATCGATCAAACGACATGTAAAGTTTTTTGGACATAAACTCGCATAAATTACGTATGTACATGTATGTATACGCGTGTATGTTGTTTCGGTGTCGTAGCTAATACATATTTGTATGTATGTATGCATGTACATCCCTAAGCGGATGTAGTTATAATTTGGGAGGTGTCATTTATACGAATTATTATTGTGATCTCACTGACCATTCCCAGCCAGCTATGAGCAGGGGCATAGCTTGTCGAACAGGCTATAAATTTCGCTCCAGCGGGTCGGTGATTTCCAATTACTATCTCTGTTTCCTATCTAGATAACATTATATATATCTTGTTTAATTCCTTTAGTTTATTAAGAACTTCTCTCTTTCCTTTTCCCTAATTATTGTATTTTCTTAATTAATATAGTCATTTAAAATTGATTTTAATTTAAACTAAAGAACACCTCCATCGGTTGGTGATGCTTTTAGAAAATTGTGTACTTTAACTAGGCTTTTAGCATTAAATTTAATTATAAAATTATTTTATTAAATAATTAGAAAAACACTCGTTTTGTCGACCCTTAATAAATCAATAAATTCATTAACCAAATGAGTGGTCTATGGTTTGTGACAATCTTGAATCTTAGTTCGAACAAGTAAGAACGGAAATATTTGGTTTCCTACACTCGAATAATTTAATACGGTGTCTGTTAATATTCGACTAGCGAAAGATAACGGTTTTTCATTTAAGGGTGTACCTTTAAACTGTTGTGTCAGTTGTTTTGTTATCTTATCGAAGTCCCTAATAAATTTTCTGTATTACCCTAATAAACCCAGAAATGACTTGATTCTTATTTGTCTTTGGGATCGAGGAAAGCTTGAAAGCGTCAACCTTTTTTGGATTGGGCTTAATTCCCTTGTCTTTTATGACGTGTCCTAAGTATTCTATATATTTTCTTAGGAGCTTTGATACGGCTAGTGCAGGGCTAAATTTATGTTATTGAGTTTGTCAAATACAGCCTTAAATGATGTCAGCCAAACAAACAACATTCATTATTCAAATCGGCTAATACGTTGTCCATTACCCTTTGAAACATGGCTGGGGTGATGGTAACCCCGAATGGCATTTGAACAAATTTAAAGTGGCCACCTTCCGAAGAAAATGTTGTTTTATCAATATCTTTCGGGCGCATCTCAATTTGATGGTATCCGCTAGCAGTGAAATACTTTTCTCTGCCTATTTTGTCTAGGATTTATTACTATTACTAGTCTACATCTCTTTTCATTAGAAACAACCACCTTTTTTGGTACCCAAAAGGTGTTTACTGATATCCTGATCCAATCATTCATCGGAATGGTTTGGTGTAAATTGGTATATCGTCCGTTGTCTTGACTCTATGTAAAACAAGTTTGGAAATTTTAAAGAGATTTTTATTACTTGTTTTTTGCAGATTGTTTCATTATTGGGCTCTAATATAAGCTTGGCTTTCAAATATTCTTGTTTCCTATACTTTTCGACTTCAAGTCGTGTATCGAAACAAAATTTCTGCGTCTCTTTTGAAAGGGTTTAAACTGCCATAACACTTAAGGTGTTTTTGGCAGAATACAGTCCTCCTGGTATAAATAAGTTTTTGCTAATGGTTGTTGGTTAGCACCCGAATGTGCCGTTTTCGATATTAACGGGTTGTTGTGTTATTTCCTTTGATTCTTCCTCTATAGTGTGTAAGCTTGACACTATTTTATCTATGAGTTTGATCTGCATGTTGAAAGTTTTTGTTTGAAGAGATCGGTGTGGAATGTTTACAATCGCTTCTCATTGTTGTAGAATATGTATTCCAATCAAACCAATGGTTGGAATTGGAATATAGGTAACAATAAAGCAAATGATTTGAAAATTCTTTAAAAAGTGGGAGAATCGTTGTTATATAATTGGTGTACGTTCAGTACTGTTTTAATCGCTATTGGCGTTTGTTGTCTTGATTTGCTTGTGGTACCAGTTTAGGACTAATAAAATAACATGTTGCATTAATGTTAATTTAAAACTTGGAGGGATTACCAGATAATACCAGGGTATGTGGTAATGGTGAATTTTTTTTATTATTAAGTATTCTGTTTCGTGCCACGTCGAGGATCTTTGCGTCCACGTTATAATTATGCAGTTGATCATGTTGTTCCTTCACATTACGCATGCAACTCTTAGTCTGCGAATTTCCTGGGTATCTTTTCGATTGTTATATTGTTGGTCGGAAGTGCTTTCCTAAGACATGATTGCAAGAATTTTTTTTTTTCCTTCCTAGTTTAAAATTGTGTGTCATAACTTTCGTTATGGCTGCGATTGTCACAGCGTATTTCGTTATTATTTTTTCTATTGATTGTTATGATAGTTTCCTACGGATCTGTTGCCCCGTGGTCTATACTCTCGAGGTTGTTCTAGACTTTTCCTATTTTCCTTTTTCTCTTTCTTGTATCTATGTGACTCAATATCTTCAAGCTGCCAAACTAATGACGTCGATGGTGTCCAAATTCCATACTCTTCCGGAACATCAACAAGCTACTATTTCGCATATAATCTTGTGGTTGTTGCAGAGATGCAGGACTCAACAATTTTTATACCCTGAACCCATTAAAAATGGGCAAAAATAGTATATTGTACCTATACAAATGTAAATGTATTTAACAGACAGAAGTAAGCACCTCCGACCCCAAAAAGTATATACATATATTCATGATCACCCACGTCCGTCTGTTTGTCTGTCCGTATGTATGAACGCAACCCATAAGATCTAGGGACTGAAATTTAGAATGTAGGTTCTCCTAGTGCCTGCGCAGATCGGGTTTGTTTCCGACAATCGATAACTTACTCAGTTTCCAAACAGGCGATTCTTATCGTCGATATCGACATCCTGTTTTTTGGGAAAGTTGGGTAAATACACTAACAAAACAAAATGTTGTTTGGTTAGTGGTAAATATTAAGAGCTAAGAGCAAGTCATAAAACGATATTTTTGATACGTTTGCATTTAGAATTTTATATATATATCCAGTATCTTTCATTTATACCCATTGGCACCTTCCCGCTGCCATCACAAAACTATAAATTATGTTAATAACCCAACTTGTATTGCCAACCAAGCTAAGCCAACTTAAATGCAATTGACTTTTATCCACGATTTTCTTTATACACGTACACACACATTCATGCATGTCTGTTTCGAATTCTATCAACAATATTGTAATTGATTGTATTGTTTTCTGTGCTGATATTTAAATTTTTTTCACTACGATTTAATTATTGGTGCGGTTGTTGAATAGAGGCGGTGGCATGTGGTGTGGTATGTCGCTAGTTCGAGCCCTGCAGAAGAAAATATTTTTTTTTATTGGCTGCTGTGGCTGTTGAGTGAAGACGGCGGCAAGTAGAGCGGTAAGTTGCGAGTTCAAACCCAGCCAAGGGAACATTTTGGAATAATAGGGTTCAGGGTATCCCCAAGTCGGGAGCTCCAATATATATTATATATATATATATATATATATATATATATATATATATATATATATTTACTCACATACAAACACAATTGCCTGTACGACTCTCATAGAGCTGAAGCTGAGAGTAAATTCCATTTTTAGCGTTTTCGCTCATTCGACTGTGAGAACGTTTTCGTTTTCAATTTTTAAAAATTCATTTGTTGTAGCATTTTGTTGTATGGCGTTACTCATCTTATTGTAGCCTTTCTCCACTGGCTTAAGAAATGTCACATTTTCAAGTTTCACATATATGTGCTCCATCGGTTGTCGGTAACATGTGAGTAGGAAAACTATCGTTTCTTTAAATAAACAGCTGATTGTATAATTTACATAAGTTGCTTTAATTTACAAAGGCACCGTAAAGTTTTTCTTCTAAAACGCAAAAATTGCGCTCTCGACGTAATGGCTCCACTTCAGGTACTCTTTTCGACATTTCGCCATGTTTAAATTCTAAAAACTGTGGGGCTATTCTAATTTTAAATTTCTTATATAAAGTTGTCGCTTGCCTTCGTTGATATATCAGCTGTTGATGTTTACGATACATCGATAGAAATCTGGATAAATGATCGAAAAAAAAAACACGAAATGTTCGGGGCGAATTTACACATTTTTCATAAATGAGGCTTTTTTGAAAGATGCGTGAAATGTGTTTTCTTAAGTGAAACGCACTGAGCGCATTTCACACATTTTGCAAAAATGTGACATTTTCAGAAATGTGGTCTGTGGACAGAGGATATTAGTGTCTTTGGTTCGGACCATCCACTAGTCAGGAAATCACGACTTAAAGCCTTTTACTAGTATTGTTTTTTTTTTTTGTTTTAATTTAATTTATTAAATTAGCAGCACTAACTGTAAATTATCAAAAACAAGTTAAAAAGTATCTTTCCATTTAATGAAAAAACAAAGTCACTGCGTTACCGCTTTCTTGCCTTCAGTAAGCCACGCCTGTTGTTGAAAATATGTACATACATACAGTATGTCAAGAAATTGTTTTTACATTAGAAAAAAATAAATGATTTTTCGACTTTCTTAGCAAAAATAAATACTTTCAAATATTGTAAATATTTTTTTTTAATTTATTATAGTTGCTTATGGTATTAACTAATAGAATTCATAAAAATGGTAATAGAAAGTAGAATGATAAGTGAGAAATAATACAAAAACAAAAAATAGTCGGTTTTTTCATTGTCAAACAATTGTTTACAGATTTGGCATAAGTAATAATTAAATTAATTTAAAGCACTGAAATGGCATATTTTTCTTATATTTAATATTTGGTATGGCCGCCATTGGTATGTACATATGTATGTACAACTAACCATACATTGTATGGTTAGTGTATGTATGTATATTATCTTCTCTGCATGAGTATAATCTCTAAATATGAACCGACCTGCCGAATTCTGAACACACGAATCGATCAAACGACATGTAAAGTTTTTTGGACATACACTCGCATAAATTACGTATGTACATGTATGTATACGCGTGTATGTTGTTTCGGTGTCGTAGCTAATACATATTTGTATGTATGTATGTATGTACATCCCTACGACTGTAAGCGCACACGATTGTTAATACCATAATATATTTGTATGTATATATAAGGTGTTTGTTGTAATAGGGGGTTGGCAGCACACGAAGTCATAAAAATGGAGTTTGGGGTTCAGTTTGTATACGATTAATATATAAATGCATACAATTGTGTATGTATTTTTTTATACCCTTGCAGACGGTATTATAATTTTGTCGTGAAATGTGTAACGCATAGAAGAAGACATCTCCGACCCCATAAAGTATATATATTCTTAATCAGCATCAACAGCCGAGTCGATATAGCCATTTCCGTCTGTCCGTCTGTCTGTTTCTATGCGAACTAGTCCCTCAGTTTTAATGCTATCTTAATGCAACTTTGCAGAACTCCCTCTTTACGTTGCACGCAGCACATATGTGCAAACCAGCTGGATCGGACCACTATATCATATAGCTGCCATAGGAACGATCGGTCGAAAATTAAGTTTTTGTATGAAAAAACATTTTGCTTATCAAGATATCTTGACCAAACTCGGCATTTATTAGTTTTATTTTACTCCTCATATATATGCAAAATCCTATTAAGATCGGACCACTCTATCATATAGCTGCCATAGGAACGATCGGTCGAAAATTAAGTTGTATGAAAAAACATTTTGATTATTAAGATATCTTGACCAAACTCGGCATTTACTATTTTCCCGGTACTTTTTAGATTGGGGCAAAGCACTATGAGCATTATGAAAAGGTTGGGTCTGCAAGGGTATTAGATCTTTGGCGTTCCGAAGATAGCCCTTCTTTCTCGTTTTGTATACATATGTAGGTACATATGTCGTCAATTCATGAACCATGAAGTCAATTTCTAAGTATGTAAATAAAATGTTGGTATTGTGCATATGTATGTATGTATATATTTATATGTATATATATGTATATATTTGGCTTCTTTGGCTACTAACGTGGGAAGTTTTTACTTTTCAAACAGTTCTAAAACAACTGTTGTCTTATTTAGTTGATTTATCTTCTGTGTAACTAAAAATTTGTTTGTTTTTTTTGTGAACAATTGATTGAATTATTTTATGAAATGCAGAAGTTTGTTGTATACATAGATTCAAATATGATTTCATATTGAAACAAAATGAAGCTGCGCAACCGAATAAAATATATTAGACAACAGTGTGCTCAGTCTATATTAATTTGTGGGGGAAATAGGTAATATAATTTTTGTTCTTATATATGTACGTAAGTGGTAAATGAATCAAAATATTTTAAGTAGTTGATATATACATGTAGAGACATACATACATACATGTATGTCTCATTAGTTTATATTGTTGCATATGTATTTATACGTTTGCATTTATTAATTGGGTCAGCTTGGATCGTATTCAGATTAAAACTTAAAAACAGGGAATGCAAACGCTAAAACTAAACCTGAGAATCTAGGGTGCACTGCGCTTTGGCCAATAACCAATTGCTAAGCAGATAACCAATTGCTAAGCGGATGTTTCGCATTGAACTGGGGCCGCTGGGGCCAACAGCTTTTTATACCCTGAGCCCATTAAAAATAGTTATAAGGGTATATTGTATTTGTGCAAAATGCAAATGCATGTAACATGCAGAAGGAAGCATCTCCGACCCCATAAAGTGTATATATTCTTGATCAGCATCAATAGCCGAGTCGATCTAGCCATGTCCGTCTGTTTGTCTGTTCGTACGTATGAACGCAAGGATCTCAGAACCTATAAGAGCTATAGACTTGAAATTTTAGATGTAGGAGTTCCAAGTGCCTGCGCAGATCGAGTTTGCTTTCGATAATCCATAACTTACTCAATTTCTCTTTTTGGGCAATTTCGGTAAATAATAAAATCTAGTCACCAAACTTGACATATAGCTTCTAAAATAGAATATATATAAGTTGACAGAGGCCAACGACACCAGCTCCAGATGCTGATATAATACTGAGCCGAATGTTCTTACGCGCTAACAGGGGTCAGCAAAATGCAACATAACACCAGCCGCAGATGCTGACTTAGCTCTGGGCCGGATGTTCTTGCACGACGGCAGCGCACGAGGCGCACATCGGCCCAGCGACTTCGTGTATAATTTAACTCACTCACTAGGGGGTGTCGGCCTAGTGTTTTATAAATCATTATTAAAATAAAGTTCTATCAAAATAATCCGCGAGGACTTAATATTTAAAACCTAATTTATATACATATAATGTTGGAAGAAGAGGGTTCAGGGTATCCCCTAGTCGGGAGCTCCCGACTAGAACCTCTTACTTATTAAATATTGTTCAACAACTTTTACCGCACTTTCACAAAGTGAGAACATATTGTGATCTCGACTACTTACAAAATTAAACGTAGTGTAAAGTTCATCCTTAGTCCTTGGTTTTGGGTTTGTCCTCGGGATTATAGTTGTGTCCGTAGAGCGGATATATGTATATATATATTGATTTGATGTAAATGAAATAAGAATTCAATAAACACTGTCTCGTTTTCTTTGAATGTTCCAAACTGAACTAAATGTTTTGTTCGAGCTTCAGTAAAGCTAAATGTATACAATGGTTTTCTTAAAAGCTAGCAACATGTATCTGACATATTGCCGTTGCAGCAGTTCATGTGTCTGCACGAGAACTGTCGCAACCAATATCCTGTTAAATTTCTGTATCAGCATTGTAACATAGTGTCACAATGCTATGCTACCGCCGCAGTTTTTTGGCGGCTTGGCGGGTGGAACCGAATCATATATACCCTGTATGGTATATTCGGTAACTCACGCACTTACATTGGTACTCAATTTAATTTAATTCGAGTCCGTTCAATATAACATATGTTGTGAGTGAAGCCATGCAGCTCTCTAATACATTCATATATATATGCATACTTGCAAGTTGGAGGCGAATGGATAAGAAGACATGACCTTGCGGATTATAGGCATAGCAGTGCTTAGAAACCACAACAATGAGTTAGAAAGGTGCAGAACCTAAGATCATAGGCTGTAGCCTCAAAGAGAAAAGGGTTAGCAAGGACAGAACTTATGGTGTGCATTTTCCATTGTTAAGTTGTTTTTTTTTTTTGATTACGGCTGTTGTTGGTTTTAATGGAAAATATTTTTAAGTTGTCACTGAATTTTGGGCATCGGTTTTATGTTTTATGTTTGTGTTTGCAACCTCGTTTTAGCCCATATGGTATTTCAAAAAAGACCTATTGATCCAAACACCTGCTCTTTTTCTTTACTTTATTTATATTATTATAGAATGGATGGATTTTACGTAATGTGTTAATGCATTTTAACATTTATATTTAAAAATGTGCTTGTGGAGTTTTCCAAAACCCTGTCTGCAACTTTATCATATATGGTGACACCAGTAAATATTTAAGCTTCCTAGATTTTATTGACAAACTGTTTTATATATAGAGATAAAGTTCTCGTTTGCAAGGCACCGTTTCTCAAAATAGGGTATTTTGATTATTGATCAGTGCTGTAACCAAATACCACCCAAATTTAATTTAATATTTAGTGTGCAACTATTAGTACAATCAATAACAATTGTTTTCTTTATGCCTTAACGCGCCAAATTGTTTTTGTATGTCTCATCTCAGCCATATTTGTGCACATCCGCAGATATGAATATGTCTGTCAAGCCAAGGAAGTCTATGAATTTAAGAAGATTGCTACATTCTGTTGTGCATGCGGTATCACAGCCCAAGACTTTATGCGCGATCATTTCGTATTTAAAATGATTACATATTTTCCATCCATTATTTACTATAAAAGACCCTATTCACAAATTATTTAAATCTACATAATAAAGGTTGGAATATATACTCGTCAATACAAGAAATAAAATTCTATAAATTGTGACGTCATAATTTCTTATTTTAACGCGCCGTGCGCTTAACCCTTTGATCTGAGTGCCATGGCCTGCTGGCATTTAAACTTTGTACCTACTTGGTTATCACCTAAATTTGGTTATCATGCGCATTGTTGTTATTTTATAGCTGATTTGTTGTTGCTTCCTATGTTGAAGGAGCTTTATTTTTTGAGTTTGTGCCAGTTTTAAAACGGTGATAAAAGCTCGGAGTGAATATTCCGCACTTTATCTGTTTACTACTCTCTGGGATGTTGCGTTGCGGACCCACCCGACCCACGGCTCATGAATTTTAAAACGGTAAAAAAGATCAGTGTCATTTCATTTCTTTCTCTTTATTACTCAATAACTTAATGCTCAAAAAGCGAGAGTTAAAAATTCAAAAGCTTTGTGCGACAGAATGACGTTGTTGATTAGTGTTTCTTATGATTTCCAATATTATTAAACTTTTTTGGTAAATAGTCATATTAACAAATTATATATAAAAAATAATAATATTATCATACAATAATATTATCAAATTTTGTGTCCAAAAAATATTTTTTGTAGACATTCCCGAACGCGACCGTCTTCAGGTATCCCTTAGTCGGACACTCCCGTAGCAGCAGTCTTACTTGCAGTTACCTGCTTCTTATTTCAATACGTAAAAGTGTTTTAATCCAAAAATTGAAAATGTAAAAAAAATTATTTTTAGTTAAATAACTAAAACTTTTCTCATTCGTAAGTATACTTAACTATACGTTTTCGCATATCAAGTACACAGCTAGTGTTAAAAACCTAATCGATTAATGTTCTCGACTGGTCTTAAGTGTTCAATTGTACACACTCTGCTTTTACTGTTGCCAGTCAATTCATTAATGATACATCGCGGGTGTCTATTGACAGCGAGGGCAACCGTCCGTCCTTAGTCCTGTAGCCGGCTTGGAGTATCCCAGTAGCTGACGGCACAGTCATTTCAATTGTTTAAGACTATTTATATTCAGTAATTGAGTCCTTTAGATTATTATTTAACACAATATTTAATTTGGAACACATGTATGGACAAAGAAGTTATAAGATGATCAGAGAAAACGAAAAATGCATTTTTATAAAATGTATTATTATTATTTGTGTTTAATGATGACGTATATTCTGACTTCAAATATTACCACTGGCATCGTAATAATTGGAAGACAAACATTGCTTATGATGTCTGCACCGTATATAAATATTTTATAAATAGACTAAACCATCACTAAGCAATCATGGATATAGCCTTCGTAGGTAAAATAACACTATATCGATGTATAAAAGATTCACGTACTCATGCTATCTAAGCAGTTATGTTTGGTTGTTAAAACCCTCTTTTGTTTCCATTGTTGATATTGCTACTACTACACATGGAGATATCTACCACTAGTCCCATTTCCTTCCTTAATTTATTATGTACAGCAAGTAAGAGGTTCTAGTTGGAAGCTCCCGACAAGGGAATACACTGAACCCTCTATTCCAACACCATATAAATTTAATAAAAAGTTGCCTTGGCAGGGTTCGAACTCGCAACTGAACGCATTACTTGCTGTCGTCCCTACTCAACAGCCACACCAATAATTAAGTACTTATGATACAAATAGCATTACAGAAAAAAGTTGCAATAACCATGCTGTTAAGATGCGAAGCAGACGCGCATTAAATGTGTGTGTATATGTAAACACAAATTCTTGATATTTTCGCTAGCTGTGTCATCCATCCTGTCAGCCTGTGGCAATAAAAATTGGGTTATTAACTTTATTTATATCTCTGGGGTGGTAGGTATAAAATGAAAGATACTTAACATATATATATATATTTTTAATGGGTTCAGGGTATAAAAATTAATGTTCATTTAGAATAATACAATCCAGAAGCGTATCCACCGATTTCTGCTTGATTTTCTCAAGAAACCATGTTTTTCCCACACAAATTTCACTTCTAAAAGCAGGCCATTTCAAAACTTTCTTTTAATGTTCATCTGTTCAAGCTTATTATAGTTACGGTTATATATCATTGTCACTTACGGCACGGCCATATTTGCTATAAAAAACAAGTAAAACAAGTAGTAAAGTGCCTTATTGGGGATACCCTGTACCTATACGTATTCCAAGACAATAAGGCAGCTTAATCTTTTCAAGCTCGTTTGCCTTAGCTTTATAACATATTTATATTTTTAAAGAATATACTATCATTATTTAACAAGCAATCGTTTTCACTCAATTTTAAAGATTATTGGTCAAATTAATTTGAAGAGTGACTTACAGTTTTCGGAAAATCGATTCCTTCCTGGTGGAAGCGTGGTACAAAGATTCTGATCCAAATTCATAATGAAGGATCTTTCTGAAAAATTATTTGAAACGTTTTTAAATATCTTTCTTTGTGAAAAATGCGGATCACATATTTTTTGGGTATATTTTTAAGCTTTGTTTGATTGACTGATTAACATATTTCCAAAGCCCAACATAAAAACTTAATGAAAACTCTTTTCATTGATTTTAGAAATTTGGCGCACAACAGTTGCACAAAAGTTTTTTATTAACCATTCGATCGGTATAAAACTCTATTTCAAAGAATTTTATGTTTAAAACCGTTCGTAGAATTCGCACAACTAAAAGGCTAAAAAATATATTGTGCCCGCAAAACCTTAAGATGAATATAAATAAGTGAGAACCCTTGCAATAAGCTTTACAGTAAAGTACTGGTTGGAGCTTCGGTATGAGTATGGATTTGGCAGTAACAACGCGAAATAATAACGCTACAAAAATTGCTCCACCATAAGCTGGATTTGATGTAACACAGAACCCGAAAATCTCTAATGAGTGTACCTTAAGTGTAACACCGGGAAGGTGTTGCAATTTACGCAATTGTTTGAAGACCTAGTTGAAGCCAAATAAAGGAATTTACGGTCAATTTCAAGTCAATGTCAGTTGTTTTGTTATTATCCCCTTGCCATATCAAATTATCGGGATTCGACGGTACTATTTTCTTATTTGATTTCTAGCGCTGATCATGACCTATCCCAAATTTGTGTTGTCATACGAATGTATGTTGTGTAACGAGGTTGGCTCCGTGGGAAATATGTTTTTTTTGTTAAGTCGATGCCAACATTTATGTAATTTTTTTAAATTAAATTATTTATTTAATTATTATTATTATACCCTGAACCCACTAAAAATGGGTAAAAGGGTATATTGTATGTAACAGGCAGAAGGAAGCATCTCCGACCCCATAAAGTATATATATTCCTGATCAGCATCAATAGCCGAGTCGATCCAGCCATGTCTGTCCGTCCGTATATGGATCACAGAACCTATAAGAGCTAGAGACTTGAAATTTTAGATGTAGGTGCTTCTAGTGCCTGTGCTGATCGAGTTTGTTTCCGATAATCGATAACTTACTCTGTTTCCAAGCAATCGATACAAATCGATATCGATATTCTTTTTTCTGGGCAATTTTGGTAAATAATAAGATCACCAAACTTGACATATAACTTCTAAAATAGAATATATATATGCATTTGATGTTCGAAGAAGATGAGTAACGCCATACAGCAAAATCATACTATGCAGCCAGATTCTTTGAAAATTGAGAACGAAAACGAAATCTGTAGCATGCGCTCTCACAGGCGAGAGAACGAAAAGGCTAGAAAAAGAATGTGCTCTCAACTTCGGCTCTATGAGTGCAAGCAATTATGTTTGTATGCGTGTGAATATACATACATAACAGCATATCTGCTCTGGCAAAGTCTCTGGCTGGCAAAGAAACAATTTTCCTAGTTGTTTAGGGCAGATCACTACCTACCCCAAATTTCTGTTGATATATGAATGCATTTAGTATACTGAGGTTGGCTCCGTACAAAATATGTATTTGGCATGCCGTACGAAGCCTCAAAGGCCATATGAAAGGCCAGGTAAGAAATTTTGCGTCGCATTCAAATGTATGGGCGTTACTCATCTTAGTGTTTATGTTGTCTTTGGTTCAGGGTATCCCCTAGTCGGGAGCTCCCGACTAGAACCTATTACTTAGTTTTAAGTTAAGGTTGCGTTCTCGCGACAGTGTTGAGGCACCAATCAGCATAATGCGAATAATAGTCGTTATGCTTAAATTTATTTTTTAAGCTTCTTTTGTTTCGTATCTTGAATGTTACAGACGCAAATTTTTGAATTAAGTCCCTATCACCTATTAAACATATAATAATATTGTATGGTGGTACTTGTGGTTATATGCTTGCCGCATAGACTGTAACAGTTACGCATAATTATAGCATGGTTTGTAAGGTGGTTTATTCAAACCTACTATAGCCTTCTTGAGCTTTCTTCTCTACTAAAAGAATGCAGACTGACATTAAATCATTTCTTGCTGCAAAGTATACCTTCTCGGCCTCCCAGTCTTGAAAGGAATTGATTAATTAACTTATTACAAATTATGATATTTTAAATTTTTTCATATAGGCTCCAGGATGTTGACGATAGCTTTTTTGAAAAGTTTGGATCGCTTTTAAGACAAAAGTCACAATTGGATGAAAATATTTTTAAGACTTCACTGGCTCCATATCATGAAGAAGAAGAGGATGTTACTACAAAGGTTGATGCTGGATCTCACGCTGACACTGCAGTGGAAACAAAATATTATGATAATGCGCTATTGGGTAGCGTGCCAGATTTATTATTCGTGGAAAATATAAGAGAAAATGTTTTTGATACAACAATTTGTATGAATGTAAGTAAATTGGATCTTTATAAAGTAATATTACTATACTTTTTACAAGTACAAACTGAAAGACTAAGACTTGCTAAATAATTTAGAATAGAAGACTTTATACGAAGAAGAGAAGACTCCGAGCAGAATACTCTGTAATGTTACAACGATTCATGCAAGGCAAGGTGTAAAATTACGTGTTCGTCTAGTAGGAATAAAAAAAATTTAATCGGCATAGAAGAGTTGATTTAACCAGCAATTATTTTAAATATTACACCAAGCATTGTTTACGATTACTTAAGGAAGGGAGATTAATAATCAGAAGTCTGCTGACAGTAACCGCACACGAGGATCCCAATTCAAACCATAAAGCGCAAACAACAATAATTATTTCTGCACATATTTAGTCTTGAAGAGTATAATATTGTGGTGACCAAAGATTTATAAAGAACCTTGATGAAACCCAAAATAACTCTGGCCTTAAAAACCACGAAATTTCAAGTACTGGTGATACGCTTGAGCGGTAAGAAACCAATTAGGGAGGGCTTCTGTTGAAATTTATTACCTTACATTTGGAGCAGTTTAAATTTAAGAGGTTGGCAAAACACCAAGCCTGAAACGCATCAATGTCAGCTTGTGATAGATAACATGATGTCATATCTTTATATGTAAGGCATAATTCCACATAAATAGCATACTCGAGATAATACTCGAGAGTGAGACAGTATCGAGGAAAGGTCATTGACGAAAATAGTAAAGAGTAGCGGGCCAAGATGACTACCTTGAGGAACTCCGGAAGTCACCAAAATACGTTTAGACGCCGATTTTCAGAAAATAATCTTTCGGGTTCTGTTCCACGAATATTCTGAAATCCAGTGATTCACTGAAGCCGGAAGCCGAGAAGGCATAACATATGAAGCAGTAGGGAATGGTTGACTGAGTCGAAAGCCTTATTGAAATCAGTAAAGATGGCGTCAGTCTGCATTCTTTTCTTAAATCTATAAATTACAAGCAAAGTAAACGCAAGAAAGTTAGTGGTTGTAGATTTACGCTTATAAACCAATTCTGAGAAGATGAAATAATAAAACTACATTAATGTGTCAGTTGAGATGTTTTATTATCTCAAAAGCTTTAGGTATAGCAGACAATTTGGTAATACCTTCATAGAGGAATGATGTATGATTCCTTCCAAGCAGGAACACCATCAGGGCACAGTAAGTAAACCGGCTTAATTGTGTTAAGGTCGCCAACAACCTCTGTTATTGATAAGGTAGTTTGAAAAAAGTTTGCAAACAGATCGGCAAAGCTTGGATCAGTATTCGTGCTCTCATCTGCACTTAACCGAAGAAGGCAAAATAAATGTCTTACGTTTAGAATTCACAAAGTTAAAAATTGGTTAGGGTTTGGTAAAAATTGGAGGCGACAACGGCGAAAGTAATTCTTATAGCATATGGAATTTTAAGTAGAACATTTTGAATTGGCAGCTGCATAAAGGAAGAAATCAGAGTGATTTCCCGATTTCTCAAACTTCTTATAATACCTCGTCTTTACGTTCCAGAGAAACGCAGATATCAAAGAGCGAGTACAAGGTATCATAAAAGAGCTTAATGTCAACATCAATTGTACAGTTGGGACCAATCGATTTAGAAACAGCTAACTCTGATTCCTTGACAGGCACTGGGGTTGATAGATTAATAATCATATCCAGATTTGCATGAAAAGGGTCTTTAGAAAGTGTCAATTCTGTGTACACTGTCGATAGAATTCAAAACGAAGATCAGATAAAGAGATATATTTCTTGAATTGCGCAGCCGATTAATCTGCCGTGTGGCTATTTCATGCATACCATCAACAATATTGTTTAACCCTCTTATTCCAAAACCAAATAAATTAAAAAAAAAAATTGCCTTGGCAGGGTTTGAACTCGCAACTGACCGCATTACTTGCTGTCGTCTCTACTCAACAGCCACACCAATAATTAAATACTTCTGATAAAACAAGTAAGACGTTCTAGTCGGGAGCTCCCGACTAGGGGATACCCTGAACCCTCTTCTTCCAACATCAAATGCATATATATATATATTCTATTTTAGAAGCTATATGTTAATAAAATCTTAATATTTGCCAAAGTTGCCCAAAAAGCAGGATATGGATATCGATTTTTATCGATTGCTTGGAAACGGAGTAAGTTATCGATTATCGGAAATAAACTCGATCTCCGCAGGCACTAGGAGGACCTACATCTAAAATTTTAAGTCTCTACCTCTTAGAGGTTCTCAGATCCTTGCGTTCATACATACGGACAGACGAACGGACGGACAGACAGACAGACGGACATGGCTTGATCGACTCGGCTATTGTTGCTGATCAAGAATATATATACTTTATGGGGTCGGAGATGCTTCCTTCTGCCTGTTACATGCATTTGGATTTTGCACAAATACAATATACCCTTATACCCATTTTTAATGGGTTCAGGGTATAAAAACAAAGCATTCTTATTAAATTAAATTCAATTGTTATCATTTCCAAAGTGCTTCAAATAAAGATATATTTATTTGTTTTGTATATACATAAAATCGTCAATTGTAAACAATAAAAACAACAACCACGGCATTATAAAATCTTAATTGTCTTATTGTTATAAAATCTTAATTGTCTTATTGTTAAATTCATCATAGAAAAGAACTGAAAACAAATTAGCTCGATCCCAAAAAAACGTTGAATAAGTCTACAAACTTGTTTGCTTTCGTATCTACTTAAGTGTCTACATACATACATAGATTGTTTTCGTGTACACATATTCTGTATGTACACAAAAATTATTTATTCACTCACTTGTTCTGCATAGCTTTTCCTACATACTTTACGAAATACGTCTTTCATTATCATTGAGCTTTTTTTTTAATTCTATAAATAAAGTATGTGCTCAAAGCTCTACGATTTAATGCTTTTCTCTTTATCTTGTGGGATACTTGGAAAACAATATCGAATTCGAATGCTGCTCATACACACTCAAAATCAGCCCACGGTCAACGCGATTAATATGAAAATTTTTAGTTCCCGGCATTGACACTGTTAATGGGTTATTCTTTTTACACAATCGTGAAATGTAAAGATACATGAGAAAAGAGCATACTGATTTAGTTCGATACCAAAATCAACTGTGACATAAAAACAAATATTTACAGAAAAATTATGATAATCATGTACACACTAAAGTGCGAATTGTAAAAAATTATTTACACAGAGATTGACAACTTGGTGTTTAAAAATGAGTTCTTTATCCTTGCCCCGTGTTCTATCTAATATCAGTTCTCGAAACTTCACCGACAAAAATTCAAACTTTCTAAGTTTAAACCGTTCCGCTGGTCATGAGATGCGTCAAATTACAAAAGTATATTCTACTCTTTCATTAAATGAAACAGCGGAGCGACGTAAACGAATTCTTAACAGAAATGGAAGTATTTCTAATCAGCATTTTCGTGGTGTTCACAAGCATTTATTGGAATCTCACACTAAAGTAGTTTGTCATTCAATGACAGTAAGTATAATTTGAACGCTTATTGCGCACATGAACCCATTGAAAATGGTTAAAAGGTTACGTTTTATTTTGCAAGTGTGTTAATAAAAAGCGATAGTTAAGATATTGATTTTCGATCATCAGCTTATAAATGCTACAAAGTATTTCGGTTTTAAGATACTTCCGCTTATAAAAACGTAATCTTCGAGTGTTAATATTCATTTAAGAGATGCTTCAGAAAATTTAGAAAATTCTATTCTTTATGTGTTTATGTTGGTCAATCATTTGGTGGGTTATGCTTCTCGTTCAAAGTAATTTCCATATGTAAGTCATTCGGGAGGTGTTTTACACTTTTAGTAGAAGCCATGCTTCCTCTATGAATAATAAGACTGTCCAATTTGCCTTAGATAATAACTTAATGAATAGGAGTTTTTGGAATTCGCTCTTAATTGCTAGTGGGAGAGGCTGTTACTCCAATAGTAATGGTTTGCCTGCACAGCTTCAGTTTTATTGTATAGGCAACGAAAGTAATCCGGATGTTACTCCGAGATTGGTGATGGTATGGAGGTCATTCATCAGCTGCAGTGACAACACCTCTTCTATTGCTGTTAAGGGTCTCAATAGTTGGATCATGGATGGTAGTGGTTTAAAGTGGGAGGGATAAAGTAAAGATATTAAATTTAATTACATTTATATTTTTGATTCATTATCGATCAAAATGTAAACATTAAAGTCGTTAAGAAATATATTACCCGTATCTATTTTGCAGAAGTCCCTCTTTCTGTTGCACGCAGCACATATGTCAAAACATAATGATTGACTATGCCAATCATATAGATGCAAAAGCCTATTAAGACCGGACCACTATATCATATAGCTGCGATAAGAACGATCGATCGAAAATTTAGTTGTTGTATGAAAAACATTTTTGTTTATCCATATATCTTGACCATTCTCGGCATTTAATAGTTTGACTTTGCTCTTAATATACATGCATAATCCTATTGTATCGAAAACTTTTTGTCATTCAAGATATATTTTGATTAAACACGGCATTTAAAGATTTCCGTTCATTTGTGCAAAATCTTGTTTACATCCGACTACTATATCATATATCTTCCATAGGAACGATCGGTCGAAAACTAGGATTTTGATCAAAACGCTTTTTTGTTTACCAAGATATCTTGCCCAAACTCGGCATTAAGTATTTTCCCTGTGCTTCTTAAATACGATTTTGGAAAGGTATTAGATCTTCGGCGTGCCGAAGACAGCCTTTCTTTCTCGTTTTTAATATTTTTACATTGATCGTTAATAGAATAGACTGAATATTTATATTTTAAAACACTACCATATCGTATTTTAATTACATTTCTGTTTTCTTAATAGTTTTAAAAGTAGGTGATTACAAATTTCTATATCTGATTTTGGGATGAAAATGGAAAATTGAATGTTAATTAATATGGAGTTTCTTCTTCGGATGTTATAAAAGTATTTACTATATCACACATATCTTTAAATAAATCTAGTTTACATTTTATTTGTGTGGAAAGAACATTTTGCAATTAGAATATTTAAAATATTTAAAAGTTTCAATTATTACATTATCTTATAAATTTTTTCTATTATGTCCTTGTTTAAAGTTAATTAGCTTGGTTTCATTTTTAATACAGAGAATCTCGGATTTGGAATAATTTAAAATTTCATATGCAGTACAAGAAAGAACAATTTTTTCCTATTTCCAATTTTCTATATGAGTTTTGTGGACATGGGATCCTTTCGACTTGATTGTACTTTTGTACGGTGGTGAGCTAAAAACTTTTGAATTGAATGTATGAATTTATAGAGGATCTTGATTGACTGTGAATTAAGGGAGTTTTCTTTATCGGTGATAACGGATTTTGGTGGTCCAACATAAAACAAAATTTCTCTTAATAGTTTTCTGATGGCCTCAATGCTTCTGGTTTCTAGTGGTTTAGCTATTGCTAATTTTGTAAATAGTAGTGAAGTTTTCTCCTAGTTTAATGTTGTCTGGGTATCGTTCATATATTCTTTGCAAAATTTTATACTGTAACGTAGATGGAAAGTATGCTGTTTTCATACCCTAAACCCATTTAAAATGGGTATAAGGGTATATTTTATTTGTGCAAAATCCAAATGTATGTAAGAGGCAGAAGGAAGCATCTCCGATCCCATAATGTATATATATTCTTAATCAGCATCATGTCCGTCTGTCCGTTTATCCGTCTGTCCGTCCGTCCGTCTGTCCGTATGTATGAACGCAAGGATCTCAGAACCTATAAGAGCTAGAGACTCGAAGTTTTAGATGTAGGTGCTCCTAGTGCCCGCACAGATCGAAATAGTTTCCGATAATCGATAACTTACTCCGTTTCCAAGCAATCGATAAATCGATATCGATATCCTGTTTTATGGGCAATTTTGGTAAATAATAAGAGCTAGAGTCACCAATATAGCTTTTAAAATAGAATATCTATATGCATTTGATGGTGGAAGAAGGGGATTCAGGGTATCCCCTAGTCGGGAGCTCCCGACTATAACCTCTTACTTGATTCTTTATAAAATCATGCCCCAACATAGCATCGTAATCGCACTGGGTTCTAAAAACTTCTAGTCTGCAATTTGTCTACTGCAACTTCTGCATTTATTTGGTTTTGTTGTTATATGGCCAATACCGAGCTGCGTAGATGTGCGTCTGAATCTGTATCCACGAGACACTCATTTCACTATTGGCGCGAACTATATCAACTTTATTAGCTTGTTCAGGATAGTTGCGCGAAATGTGACGACATTGATAACACCCAATATATTTCATTTGAGTCGTAGAATATTTGCGCTTGTGATCACCTGTGCCACAGTTAAAGCAATAATCTTGTTTACTGCCTTGTTCACTTTTCGGTTTGACATTTGCTCTATGTTGTTTTTTTTCTCGGATATGGACAAACGCTTATACATATCAAACTTGTTCTAGAAATTCTCTAAAGGAATTAAGTAGCATACTTCTACTTGTGTCTTATAGCAAGACCATTTATATACATGTAAGATTTTTAATATTATATTGTTTGTTTAATTAATAAAAGTCATAGCGCAAAGTAAAAACTGTTTCTTAATAATAGTCCTAGTGCGCCAACTTCACGCTGCTGCGGACCAAAGCCGATTCCCTTGACAACAGACAATTCGTGTATATCGCTAGCTTATCGAATAATCGAGGTATTTTAATTAACAGGATTGTGTTAACTCCTGCCTTTACATATGACCCTCCTGATCGTCCTCATCTGTCACAGATGACAACTTACGTCCTCTTGATCGGTTCCAGATATCCTACTCTCTATCCGTGCTCATCTCGACGTTTTTTTTTTATCATAATTGCGCTTATAGACTTGTTGCGCCTTCTCGATGTTCTTCTTCACTTGGTCACGCAGCTTTTGGCGCTCGTCGTTAAATTGCACAACTAACTCTTCGTTGAGTACCTCTAACAGTCGATCTTCAGTTTGGCTGTGCATTTTAGTTCCAACATAACCTCGAATTGCGAATTGCACATGCGAATTAATCGCCTTTTGGATCTGAGGCACATACTTGTACCACTTTGTGGACTAATGGCTTGACAACTTCGCGATAATACTCAAAATTAAACGGTTAACTCGCTCAATCTGGTTATTGCCTCTCGCAACACCAGTCGTTGTCAACACATGCTCAATTTTCTTCTCGTTGAGAAACACAAGGAAAGCGATGGATAAGAACGCTGCTCCTCTGTCGCTGTTTATGCGCTTGGGTAAACCTAACACAAACGGCCAGTCGCTAAGCCTCTTGACAACTTTCTCGTGACCTGTTGATTCAGTTGGGAACAGCCATACAAATTTCGAAAACGCATCTACCATAGCAAAAATGTATTTGTATGGCTTAGCTGTTGCGTTCATTGGTCCCAAATGATCGATGTGCAGCGTGTGTAGTGGCGTGTCACCCTTGTCTATGCGGTGAAGATAGCCACCTTTTTTGCCCAACTTAGTACTGAAAATAATACAATTGACACAATTAGATACCTCATTTTCAAGGTGCGGAATCCATTGCTGCTGGATCGAGTACTTTGTGTTGGCCATTGAAAAATTACCATCTTCGTGCGACCTTTGAATCACTTCTCGTTCTATTAGTTTCAGAGCAGCAAGCAACTCATTGCCATCGACGACTTTATACAGAAGACCACCCTTGAGCTTACAGTCTTGGTATGGGCGTTGCTTGAACATCTCTATAACGGCTTTGATGAAGTCGTCATCTTGTTGGGCCCTCCTTATTTGAGCTGATAACTCTGCCGTAACGAATATACACATGGACGATGTACGACTGAGAAATTTCTATCGGCATGCCTGCTTTAGCCGTTGCCTGTCTAAACGCGACCAAGTCAGTGGCAAGATTAAATTGGATCCCCAACAGATAGTTCGAAACTTCATCACTGCGAGGTATGCTGCTATGACCTCTAAGTAGTAACTGTGACGCTTAGGCTGAGTTTGTGTAGTTTTTCTGCTCCAGTAATAATGTTTGAAAATAATAGTCTAGATGATTGCAACTTAACGCTTCTGCAGACAAAAACCGACTATGTAGCCCAACAGACGACAGACGACTGTCTACCTCTATGTGTGTATAAATTATAAGTCTTGAGTGTATTGATTAAGTTACATTTATTTGTTGCCCGTTTGGCAATAATGTTTTACGCTGACGACTTGGTGCCTGAGTACTGACGTGTTGAGCTAACGACGTTATTTCAGAACTAAAAACATGCGATACAATTCTTAGGGCTTAAAGCTAACAGCAATTGTGGTCGGAGTCATATTCTGCCCAACCGATCGTTGACTCCGCTTAACTTATATATCGGTAGCTTATCGATAGATCGAAGTTAGATTAATGTTAATTTACAGAAAAGTGTTAACTTCTGCCATTTAAATGTATGTACTTTATAAATATATTTAGGACCGAGGACGAAACATTTTAATGCGTTGTACGCAACAGATTCTGTTTGGCTCTTCATCGAACACATTATTTCGGTGCGCTTGTGTTTTCTGTTTCGTGTTTCTGGTTAAGCAATAACACTAACCAAACAGCATATAGACTGGACATTCAGTTGGAGGGGCTAAGGCCACGCTTTTGATATGCGGCTAGGGCAAAGTCGCCTTCGTTTTTATGCGGGATAAAGTAAAGATATTAAATTTAATTACATTTATATTTTTGATTCATTATCGATCAAAATGTAAACATTAAAGTCGTTAAGAAATATATTACCAGTATCTATTTTGCAGAAGTCCCTCTTTCTGTTGCACGCAGCACATATGTCAAAACATAATGATTGACTATGCCAATCATATATATGCAAAAGCCTATTAAGACCGGACCACTATATCATATAGCTGCGATAAGAACGATCGATCGAAAATTTAGTTGTTGTATGAAAAACATTTTTGTTTATCCATATATCTTGACCATTCTCGGCATTTATTAGTTTGACTTTGCTCTTAATATACATGCATAATCCTATTGTATCGAAAACTTTTTGTCATTCAAGATATATTTTGATTAAACACGGCATTTAAAGGTTTCCGTTCATTTGTGCAAAATCTTGTTTACATCCGACTACTATATCATATATCTTCCATAGGAACGATCGGTCGAAAACTAGGATTTTGATCAAAACGCTTTTTTGTTTACCAAGATATCTTGCCCAAACTCGGCATTAAGTATTTTCCCTGTGCTTCTTAAATACGATTTTGGAAAGGTATTAGATCTTCGGCGTGCCGAAGACAGCCTTTCTTTCTCGTTTTTAATATTTTTACATTGATCGTTAATAGAATAGACTGAATATTTATATTTTAAAACACTACCATATCGTATTTTAATTACATTTCTGTTTTCTTAATAGTTTTAAAAGTAGGTGATTACAAATTTCTATATCTGATTTTGGGATGAAAATGGAAAATTGAATGTTAATTAATATGGAGTTTCTTCTTCGGATGTTATAAAAGTATTTACTATATCACACATATCTTTAAATAAATCTAGTTTACATTTTATTTGTGTGGAAAGAACATTTTGCAATTAGAATATTTAAAATATTTAAAAGTTTCAATTATTACATTATCTTATAAATTTTTTCTATTATGTCCTTGTTTAAAGTTAATTAGCTTGGTTTCATTTTTAATACAGAGAATCTCGGATTTGGAATAATTTAAAATTTCATATGCAGTACAAGAAAGAACAATTTTTTCCTATTTCCAATTTTCTATATGAGTTTTGTGGACATGGGATCCTTTCGACTTGATTGTACTTTTGTACGGTGGTGAGCTAAAAACTTTTGAATTGAATGTATGAATTTATAGAGGATCTTGATTGACTGTGAATAAAGGGAGTTTTCTTTATCGGTGATAACGGATTTTGGTGGTCCAACATAAAACAAAATTTCTCTTAATAGTTTTCTGATGGCCTCAATGCTTCTGGTTTCTAGTGGTTTAGCTATTGCTAATTTTGTAAATGGTAGTGAAGTTTTCTCCTAGTTTAATGTTGTCTGGGTATCGTTCATATATTCTTTGCAAAATTTTATACTGTAACGTAGATGGAAAGTATGCTGTTTTCATACCCTGAACCCATTTAAAATGGGTATAAGGGTATATTTTATTTGTGCAAAATCCAAATGTATGTAAGAGGCAGAAGGAAGCATCTCCGATCCCATAATGTATATATATTCTTAATCAGCATCATGTCCGTCTGTCCGTTTATCCGTCTGTCCGTCCGTCCGTCTGTCCGTATGTATGAACGCAAGGATCTCAGAACCTATAATAGCTGGAGACTCGAAGTTTTAGATGTAGGTGCTCCTAGTGCCCGCACAGATCGAAATAGTTTCCGATAATCGATAACTAACTCCGTTTCCAAGCAATCGATAAATCGATATCGATATCCTGTTTTATGGGCAATTTTGGTAAATAATAAGAGCTAGAGTCACCAATATAGCTTTTAAAATAGAATATCTATATGCATTTGATGGTGGAAGAAGGGGATTCAGGGTATCCCCTAGTCGGGAGCTCCCGACTATAACCTCTTACTTGATTCTTTATAAAATCATGCCCCAACAGAGCATCGTAATCGCACTGGGTTCTAAAAACTTCTAGTCTGCAATTTGTCTACTGCAACTTCTGCATTTATTTGGTTCTGTTGTTATATGGCCAATACCGAGCTGCGTAGATGTGCGTCTGAACCTGTATCCACGAGACACTCATTTCACTATTGGCGCGAACTATATCAACTTTATTAGCTTGTTCAGGATAGTTGCGCGAAATGTGACGACATTGATAACACCCAATATATTTCATTTGAGTCGTAGAATATTTGCGCTTGTGATCACCTGTGCCACAGTTAAAGCAATAATCTTGTTTACTGCCTTGTTCACTTTTCGGTTTGACATTTGCTCTATGTTGTTCTTTTTCTCGGATATGGACAAACGCTTATACATATCAAACTTGTTCTAGAAATTCTCTAAAGGAATTAAGTAGCATACTTCTACTTGTGTCTTATAGCAAGACCATTTATATACATGTAAGATTTTTAATATTATATTGTTTGTTTAATTAATAAAAGTCATAGCACAAGTAAAAACTGTTTCTTAATAATAGTCCTAGTGCGCCAACTTCACGCTGCTGCGGACCAAAGCCGATTCCCTTGACAACAGACAATTCGTGTATATCGCTAGCTTATCGAATAATCGAGGTATTTTAATTAACAGGATTGTGTTAACTCCTGCCTTTACATTTGACCCTCCTGATCGTCCTCATCTGTCACAGATGACAACTTACGTCCTCTTGATCGGTTCCAGATATCCTACTCTCTATCCGTGCTCATCTCGACGTTTTTTTTTATCATAATTGCGCTTATAGACTTGTTGCGCCTTCTCGATGTTCTTCTTCACTTGGTCACGCAGCTTTTGGCGCTCGTCGTTAAATTGCACAACTAACTCTTCGTTGAGTACCTCTAACAGTCGATCTTCAGCTTGGCTGTGCATTTTAGTTCCAACATAACCTCGAATTGCGAATTGCACATGCGAATTAATCGCCTTTTGGATCTGAGGCACATACTTGTACCACTTTGTGGACTAATGGCTTGACAACTTCGCGATAATACTCAAAATTAAACGGTTAACTCGCTCAATCTGGTTATTGCCTCTCGCAACACCAGTCGTTGTCAACACATGCTCAATTTTCTTCTCGTTGAGAAACGCAAGGAAAGCGATGGATAAGAACGCTGCTCCTCTGTCGCTGTTTATGCGCTTGGGTAAACCTAACACAAACGGCCAGTCGCTAAGCCTCTTGACAACTTTCTCGTGACCTGTTGATTAAGTTGGGAACAGCCATACAAATTTCGAAAACGCATCTACCATAGCAAAAATGTATTTATATGGCTCAGCTGTTGCGTTCATTGGTCCCAAATGATCGATGTGCAGCGTGTGTAGTGGCGTTTCACCCTTGTCTATGCGGTGAAGATAGCCACCTTTTTTGCCCAACTTAGTACTGAAAATAATACAATTGACACAATTAGATACCTCATTTTCAAGGTGCGGAATCCATTGCTGCTGGATCGAGTGCATTGTGTTGGCCATTGAAAAATTACCATCTTCGTGCGACCTTTGAATCACTTCTCGTTCTATTAGTTTCAGAGCAGCAAGCAACTCATTGCCATCGACGACTTTATACAGAAGACCACCCTTGAGCTTACAGTCTTGGTATGGGCGTTGCTTGAACATCTCTATAACGGCTTTGATGAAGTCGTCATCTTGTTGGGCCCTCCTTATTTGAGCTGATAACTCTGCCGTAACGAATATACACATGGACGATGTACGACTGAGAAATTTCTATCGGCATGCCTGCTTTAGCCGTTGCCTGTCTAAACGCGACCAAGTCAGTGGCAAGATTAAATTGGATCCCCAACAGATAGTTCGAAACTTCATCACTGCGAGGTATGCTGCTATGACCTCTAAGTAGTAACTGTGACGCTTAGGCTGAGTTTGTGTAGTTTTTCTGCTCCAGTAATAATGTTTGAAAATAATAGTCTAGATGATTGCAACTTAACGCTTCTGCAGACAAAAACCGACTATGTAGCCCAACAGACGACAGACGACTGTCTACCTCTATGTGTGTATAAATTATAAGTCTTGAGTGTATTGATTAAGTTACATTTATTTGTTGCCCGTTTGGCAATAATGTTTTACGCTGACGACTTGGTGCCTGAGTACTGACGTGTTGAGCTAACGACGTTATTTCAGAACTAAAAACATGCGATACAATTCTTAGGGCTTAAAGCTAACAGCAATTGTGGTCGGAGTCATATTCTGCCCAACCGATCGTTGACTCCGCTTAACTTATATATCGGTAGCTTATCGATAGATCGAAGTTAGATAAATGTTAATTTACAGAAAAGTGTTAACTTCTGCCATTTAAATGTATGTACTTTATAAATATATTTAGGACCGAGGACGAAACATTTTAATGCGTTGTACGCAACAGATTCTGTTTGGCTCTTCATCGAACACATTATTTCGGTGCGCTTGTGTTTTCTGTTTCGTGTTTCTGGTTAAGCAATACCACTAACCAAACAACATATAGACTGGACATTCAGTTGGAGGGGCTAAGGCCACGCTTTTGATATGCGGCTAGGGCAAAGTCGCCTTCGTTTTTATGCGGGTTCGAGACACGCTCGCACGCTCAGGCAGGAAGACAGTAAGAAATACATATGATCTGTGTGATCGAACGGCATCGCTGCTCTTTCTTATTCCCTCATACTTAAGGTAACTGTTTTGGCTTACCCTCAGTGTTCTTTTAATTTGTGTATTTACCGATGTACTGCCTGTGTGTGTATGTGTCTTAATATGTGTCTTAATCTTAATTTTCTATATTAATTAAGAAAATACAATAAATAGGAAAGATGAAAGTAAGAAGATTGTTTTTATACCCTAGCCCATTGAAAATGGGTAAAATGAGGATATTGTATTTGTGCAACATGCAAATGAATGTAGCAGGCAGAAGGAAGCATCTCCGACGAAGTATATATATTCTTGATCAGCATCGATAGCCGAGTCGAATTTCCATTTGTGCCTGTCCGTCCCTCCGTCCGTCCGTATTTTTGAACGCAAGGATCTCAGAACCTATAAGAGCTAGAGAAATTGAAAAATTTATATGTAGGTGCTCCTTGTGCCCGCGCAGATCGAGTTTGTTTCCGATAATTAATAACTTACTCCGTCTCCAAGCAATCGATAAAAATCGATATCAACATTTGGTGTTTTGAGTAAATTGGGTAAATAATAGGCGCTAGAGTCACCAAAAATTATATGATGCTTCTAGAATATTATATATTTGTCCAGTATCTTTCATTTTATACCTATCGCCACCTCCCCGCTATCACCACAGAACTATAAATCAAGTTAACAACCCAACCTTTATTGCCTAACAATTTAACCCACTATTTAAATGCAATTGACTTCTTCAGTATACACAAATATTCTATGCCTTCAGCAAAGCTGGTCGATGCTTCTTTGCGTCGCTTCGTTTTCGAAGTACATTGAGCGAAAAAGTTTAGAACTTACGATCGACGCAAAGTGCTTGTGCTTCATCCATGAAATGCATGCTTTATTTAAATGATTTATTACCATAGATACTAACGATTAATTTTACAGGAAGACTTTAGAATTAAATAATATTTACACAAGGCGCATCTTGTGCAAAAACTACGACAAGAAAATAGCATACATCGATTGATTTTACTTTTGTTTTTGGACAGAAAAAAGTTTTTGTCTCAGCCAATGGCGTGCAAGCACCTTTGGTTGAATGCGTGAATTACACATGCAAAAGAACTTTAAAGTATGTATGTGTGTATGTGTTGTTATTCACTGCTCTGGCTTTAGCTGGAAAGAATGTAATTTTGTTAGTTTTCTAACGCAGATAATGAACTATCCCCAATTTGTGTTGATAGATGAATGCATTTTGTGTACTGAGGATGGCTCCGTAGAAAATATGTATTTCTAAGTCGATGCAAATATTTACATAATTTCTTTAAATTAAATTAATATTATTTTTATCCTACAATTAAGAAATAAAAAAGTGCTAAAGAATACAATAACATGTTTATTTGTATAAATAAATATGACTTTTGATTCAATATTTAGTTAGATATTTTATTGATTCAATTTAGATTATTGCGCTTGTGATAGGGGTAGGTCGTGATCTGCGTCAAAAAAGTAAGAAAATTTTTTCTCTGCCAGCCAGAGATTTTGCCAGAGCAGTGGATAACAACACATTCAAATATGCTGTATGTATATTTACGCGCATACAAACATAATTGCTTGCACGGCCCTCATAGAGGCGAAGCTGAGAGCACATTCTATTTTTAGCTTTTTCGTTCTATCGGCAGTGAGAGCGCAATGCTACAGATTTCGTTTTCGTCCTCAATAAAAAAATCAAGCTGCATAGTAGCACTTTGTTGTATGGCGTTACTCATCTTAGTGTTTATATTGTCTTTGGTTCTACATTGGTTACTTAATTCTGACCTATATATTCGCTGCCCAACATGCATACTGCGACGAACTGCGTTTTCTTGGTTGCTACCAGGTCTCCCACTCTATTGCCGTGCTGGGCAAGATTTTTCTAGTCATAATTACGCTTTTAGACTTGCTCGACTTTGTTTTCGTTCACTGAAAACGGTTTATTATAAAAGATGCATTAAATTTAGCAGATCTTAAAATATGAATGAAAATGAATATGAAAACTTCAGTTTACTAACCGAATAAATTTGGCTGGCGAGTTGTCCAAGCCGAAAAGCGCTTTATTAAACTCTAAAGCTCTTCTCTTGTACCGAAGGCTGTATACGCTTTGCTCTGTAATGGGCACTATAAAAAAACATTCTCAAGCTCCTCCAATATGGCGTCCATGATTGGCACAAGGGTTGGCATAAAAATGGCACAAGGACACAATCCACCAATCCCATGCTGTTTAACATTCTGTAATCTACGCAAACTCGCAGTGTGTACTCTTTTTTAAGATAACTTTACTTGCTTTACTTGAAGGAGACTTGCGAACGATTCTTTTTCGACCAGTTTCTTTACAGCGCTGGCCTCGTCTGCTGCTAGAACACTCGGTGAATGATGAAGCTGCTTAATCACTTTATTGAAACTATCTTCGACTGAAGAGCTCCAAAAGCTGACTCTTCGGTGACATTATATATAAAGCAGACTCATTTATTGGCAACGGATCTACACCCAAAGTGATAAATGTGTATCCTTGCATATCGGCGAACAATCGATTTTTATACCCTGAACCCAATAAAAATGGGTATATTGTATTTGTGCAAAATCCAAATATATGTAACAGGCAGAAACATCTCCGATACCATAAAGTATATATATTCAGGATCAACACCAATAGCCGAGTCGATCTAGCCATGTCCGTCTGTCTGTCTGTCCGTCCGTCCGTCTGTCCGTCCGTCTGTCTGTCCGTATGTATGATCGCAAGGATCTCAGAACCTATAAGAGCTAGAGACTTAAAAATTTTAGATGTAGGGGCTCCTAGTGCCTGTGCAGATCGAGTTTTTATCGATTATCGATAACTTACTCCGTTTCCAAGCAATCGATAAAAATCTTTATCGATATCCTGTTTTGTGGGCAATTTTGGTAAATAATAAGAGCTAGAGTCACCAAACTTGACATATAACTTCTAAAATAGAATATCTATATGCATTTGATGGTGGAAGAAGGGGGTTCAGGGTATTTCCTAGTCGGGAGCTCCGGACTATAACCTCTTACTTGATTCTTTATAAAATCATGCCCCAACAGAGCATCGTAATCGCACTGGGTTCTTAAAACTTCTAGTCTGCAATTTGTCTACTCCAACTTCTTCATTTATTTGGTTTTGTTGTTATATGTCCAAAACCGAGCTGCGTAGATGTGCTTTTAAAAAATTTCTAGAAATTCTCTAAAGGAATTAAGTAGCATACTTCTACTTGTGTCTTATAGCAAGACCATTTATATACATGTAAGATTTATAATATTGTATTGTTTGTTTAATTAATAAAAGTCATAGCACAAAGTAAACAGTGTTTCTTAATAATAGTCCTAGTGCGCCACTTCATCTGCTGCGGACCAAAGCCGATTCCCTTGACGACAGACGATTCGTGTATATCGCTAGCTTATCGAATAATCGAGGTATTTTAATTAACAGGATTGTGTTAACTCCTGCCTTTACATTTGACCCTCCTGATCGTCCTCATCTGTCACAGATGACAACTTACGTCCTCTTGATCGGTTCCAGATATCCTACTCTCTATCCGTGCTCATCTCGACGTTTTTTTTTTTTTATCATAATTGCGCTTATAGACTTGTTGCGCCTTCTCCATGTTCTTCTTCACTTGGTCACGCAGCTTTTGGCGCTCGTCGTTAAATTGCACAACTAACTCTTCGTTGAGTACCTCTAACAGTCGATCTTCAGCTTGGCTGTGCATTTTAGTTCCAACATAACCTCGAATTGCGAATTGCACATGCGAATTAATCGCCTTTTGGATCTGGGGCACATACTTGTACCACTTTGTGGACTAATGGCTTGACAACTTCGCGATAATACTCAAAATTGAACGGTTTACTCGCTCAATCTGGTTATTGCCTCTCGCAACACCAGTCGTTGTCCACACATGCTCAATTTTCTTCTCGTTGAGAAACGCAAGGAAAGCGATGGATAAGAACGCTGCTCCTCTGTCGCTGTTTATGCGCTTGGGTAAACCTAACACAAACGACCAGTCGCTAAGCCTCTTGACAACTTTCTCGTGACCTGTTGATTTAGTTGGGAACAGCCATACAAATTTCGAAAACGCATCTACCATAGCAAAAATGTATTTGTATGGCTTAGCTGTTGCGTTCATTAGTCCCAAATGAGCGATGTGCAGCGTGTGTATTGGCGTGTCACCCTTGTCTATGCGGTGAAGATAGCCACCTTTTTTGCCCAACTTAGTACTAAAAATAATACAATTGACACAATTAGATACCTCATTTTCAAGGTGCGGAATCCAGAATTGCTGCTGGATCGAGTGCATTGTGTTGGCCATTGAAAAATTACCATCTTCGTGCGACCTTTGAATCACTTCTCGTTCTATTAGTTTCAGAGCAGCAAGCAACTCATTGCCATCGACGACTTTATACAGAAGACCACCCTTGAGCTTACAGTCTTGGTATGGGCGTTGCTTGAACATCTCTATAACGGCTTTGATGAAGTCGTCATCTTGTTGGACCCTCCTTATTTGAGCTGATAACTCTGTCGTAACGAATATACACATAGACGATGTACGACTGAGAAACTTCTTACGGCATGCCTGCTTTAGCTGTTGCCTGTCTAAACGCGACCAAGTCAGTGGCAAGATTAAATTGGATCCCCAACAGATAGTTCGAAACTTCATCACTGCGAGGTATGCTGCTATGACCTCTAAGTAGTAACTGTGACGCTTAGGCTGAGTTTGTGTAGTTTTCTGCTCCAGTAATAATGTTTGAAAATAATAGTCTAGATGATTTCAACTTAACGCTTCTGCAGACAAAAACCGACTATGTAGCCCAACAGACGACAGACGACTGTCTACCTCTATGTGTGTATAAATTATGTCTTTTGAGTGTGTTGATTAAGTTACATTTATTTGTTGCCCGTTTGGCAATAATTTTTTACGCTGACGACTTGGTGCCTGAGTACTGACGTGTTGAGCTAACGACGTTATTTCAGAACAAAAAACATGCGATACAATTCTTAGGGCTTAAAGCTAACAGCAATTGTGGTCGGAGTCATATTCTGGGCTACCGATCGTTGACTCCGCTTAACTTATATATCGCTAGCTTATCGATAGATCGAAGTTAAATAAATGTTAATTTACAGAAAAGTGTTAACTTCTGCCAATTAAATGTATGTACTTTATAAATATATTTAGGACCGAGGACGAAACATTTTAATGCGTTGTACTCAACAGATTCTGTTTGGCTCTTCATCGAACACATTATTTCGGTGCGCTTGTGTTTTCTGTTTCGTGTTTCAACATATAGACTGGACATTCAGTTGGAGGGGCTAAGGCCACGCTTTTGATATTCGGCTATGGCAAAGTCGCCTTCGTTTTTATGCGGGTTCGAGACACGCTCGCACGCTCAGGCAGGAAGACAGTAAGAAATACATATGATTTGTGTGATCGAACGGCATCGCTGCTCTTTCTTATTCCCTCATACTTAAGGTAACTGTTTTGGCTTACCCTCAGTGTTCTTTTAATTTGTGTATTTACCGATGTACTGTCTGTGTGTGTATGTGTCCGCACAAGCGAAAAGTCAAATTAAATTTTTCTCAAAAGTCGGTGGCTTTCTTTCCTTTTGAAGGGACGAGTGATATGAAATAATGAAAGGGTTTGACATGCTGATGCGAAATTTTTGCATTTTAGCTCGTTTTCGTTGGTAAGGGTACCAAAGCGTTGGCATGTGTGCACCTAAAGTATTTTGGACTCGCTATTCACGCATACTTGCATATTTTGTTTATAAATAGAAGAATTTATGCGCTTGTGTGTCTGTTGGTTGCCTGTCCCTTGCAGTTTCGAAAAGATTTGAAGTTTTTCTGATTTATGTATTTCGAGTTATTTGGTAAGTGGCAATACTGGAGTGTCAGCGGACGAAAATGTCGCAAATGATATCGCGAACTGATTTAATGCGAGATTGTACCCAAAAAACTCTCACATACGAATCGAGAAACGATAGCTACTTTCTTCTGTTCAAAATTTGTTTTATTTCATGCCCTGGAATCTATCAGTGCCTTCTGATCTTTACCAAGCGACGAATAGTTATTAGTATAGGATAGTTACCATTATGTAACATATATGGTATTAACAAGGATGTTATTTAGAATGATGGAATGTGCTCCTTTTCAGAGGTAATTTTGTCAGTGATGTTTTTAGAGCCTAAATTTAAGAAGAAGGCTGTTAGTAGGAAAAAGTGTTGTTAAGTAAAATTAAAAATAATCTTAATTTTCTATATTAATTAAGAAAATACAATAAATAGGAAAGATGAAAGTAAGAAGATTGTTTTTATACCCTAACCCATTGAAAATGGGTAAAATGAGGATATTGTATTTGTGCAACATGCAAATAAATGTAGCAGGCAGAAGGAAGCATCTCCGACGCCATGAAGTATATATATTCTTGATCAGCGTCGATAGCCGAGTCGAATTTCCATTTCCATTTCTGCCTGTCCGTCCCTCAGTCCGACCGTATGTTTGAACGCAAGGATCTTAGAACCTATAAGAGCTAGAGAAATTAAATTTTAAATAATAAGAGTCACCACAAATTATATGATGCTTCTAGAATATTATATATTTGTCCAGTATCTTTCATTTTATACCTATCGCCACCTCCCCGCTATCACCACAGAACTATAAATCAAGTTAACAACCCAACCTTTATTGCCAAACAATTTTAGTCACTATTTAAATGCAATTGACTTCTTCAGTATACACAAATATTCTATGCCTTCAGCAAAGCTGGTCGATGCTTCTTTGCTTCTTAATATTTACACAAGGCGCATCTTGTGCAATAACTACGACAAGAAAATAGCATACAAGATCTTGTCTCAGCCAATGGCGTGCAAGCACCTTTGGTTGAATGCGTGAAATACACATGCATAAGAACTTTAAGGTATGTATGTGTGTATGTGTTGTTATTCACTGCTCTGGCTTTAGCTGGAAAGAATGTAATTTTGTTAGTTTTCTAGCGCAGATAATGAACTATCCCCAATTTGTGTTGATAGATGAATGCATTTTGTGTACTGAGGATGGCTCCGTAGAAAATATGTATTCCTAAGTCGATGCAAATATTTACATAATTTCTTTAAATTAAATTAATATTATTTTTATTCTCTAATTAAGAAATAAAAGAGTGCTAAAGAATACAATAACATGTTTATTTGTATAAATAAATATGACTTTTGATTCAATATTTAGTTAGATATTTTATTGATTCAATTTAGATTATTGCGCTTGTGATAGGGGGTAGGTCGTGATCTGCGCCAAAAAAGTAAGAAAATTGTTTCTTTACCAGCCAGAGACAGAGAGCACATTCTATTTTTAGCTTTTTCGTTCTCTCGGCAGTGAGAGCGCAATCCTACAGATTTCGTTTTCGTCCTCAATTTTCAAAAAATCAAGTTGCATGGTAGCACTTTGTTGTATGGGGTTACTCATCTTAGTGTTTATATTGTCTTTGGTTCTACATTGGTTACTTAATTCTGACCTATATATTCACTGCACAACGTGCATACTGCGACGAACTGCGTTTTCTTGGTCGCTACCAGGTCTCTCACTCTGTTGCCGTGCTGGGCAAGATGTTTCTAGTCATAATTACGCTTTTAGACTTGATCGACTTTGTTTTCGTTCACTGAAAACGGTTTATTATAAAAGATGCATCAAATTTAGCAGATCTTAAAATATGAATGAAAATGAATATGAAAACTTCAGTTTACTAACCGAATAAATTTGGCTGGCGAGTTGTCCAAGCCGAAAAGCGCTTTATTAAACTCTAAAGCTCTTCTCTTGTACCGAAGGCTGTATACGCTTTGCTCTGTAATGGGCACTATAAAAAAACATTCTCAATCTCTTCCAATATGGCGTCCATGATTGGCACAAGGGTTGGCATAAAGAAGCAATAGCACAAGGACACAATCCACCAATCCCATGCTGTTTAATCAGGAATTTGTTCGTTACTAATCGCGCTGCATCTGAGCAATCTACGTTAGTGAAATTGACATGAGTGCATGCGTGAAAAGAAATTTGTTCAGTTTCCGAACCCCATTTAAGCTGACCTGACGCTAAGCAAAGCGATGGCCCTGCCTGTGTTAACAGGTCGAGGCCTATTATTCCATCGAAAGTTGACAGGTCCGATAAAAGAAAAAATGTTGCCTTTATGTTGAAAATTGAGACAAAACATTTTTGCGTGATTCTAGTTGTACCATGAATTGAGTGGATTGTGAACGGACGCCTTTTAAGCCTTCATGTGGTCTGATAAAGTTTTTAGATGTGCCCGTGTCTATGAGGAATTTCATATCGGCCCCTGCTACTCTTCGCCCGATGATGGGTAACAGGGATCTACCCCTAAAAAATTAACAGCATCTGAATCATAGCTAGCGCTCACATCATCCTCAATTTGCGCCTCTGCGCTAGAGGCGGTATTAGCATACATTTGCGATCCTTGTTCCGCGTCCTGCGTTACATGATTCACCCTTTGTTGCTTTTTTTGAAAGCCCGTGTGATCAGATGTTGCCTGTTTTCTATTCAGATACCCCGGTGCCTGTGTCGGTTGGAGGATCCTTGAAAATAAAGGATCTACCTCCATGGGTTCCTTTCCACCATTATTGTTTTGCTGCCGACCACTTCGTTGATCGGACTGACCCGGTTGTTTCTGCTGTTTGTTGAAGTGAGGGTTTTTTGCGTCATTTATCTGTGGCTCAGAATGTCTATCTTGCTGTCGGCCCTATGTCTTTGTATTCGGCCTACGCTCTTTTTCTTCTTGGCTTTTGGCAAAATTAGCCGCGAAAGCATATCTTTCGTGGTTTGACTCCACCTCCTGAGCAAGCGCCAGTGCCAAAGGCAAATCTCTAGGCTTGGCTGCGAAGAGCACATCCGTGAGATTGCGTTTAAGCCCCGATACGAAAACGCGCAACGCGTCGTCACGGAACTTCTCACAAAGACTTTTTGCCATAAGGGGCTCGTAAGACATATTGACCTTGTTGGTCGGTAGGGTTAGTTTTTACTCCACTTCGTCAAAATATTGGAGTAGGGGCAAGACACCCTGCCTCAAGGTGCCTAACTCTTTTTTAACTACATGGATCGGCCTTTTGTCACTGTATGTGAAATTAAGGCGATTTATTATCGCATCGAAATTTAACACAGTGCCAAATGAGGCAAACACCGCATCCGCGGGCCCCTTATTTTGCTTCCTACAATTATAACGGCCTGATAATGCCAAAAACTGTCATTTTATGGCTTAAAAATGTGGTAGGCGGCTAAAACCGCTTGCCTCCAAGAAACATAAGATTCCTGTATTCCTGCAAACTCAGGTAAGCATTTGACGGCGTCTAGTGGCTCGTCGCAGCGCATGTCATTTCTAATCTCAATAGCAGCATACGCTACTAATTGTGGGGCAGCAACGCTTGCTGCTGCCATTTGTTCGGATAATTCATTAATTCTCTGCACTAATAGCTGCTCTCTTTGCTGGTTTGCATTGGCTTGTTCTGTTAGGGCATTGCTTATGGCCGTTTAAATTATCTCTCTAAGTTGCTCTGAATCCATTTTATTCGTGGAGCTGGGATTCTGATGCGGCTATCACAGTCAGAATCCGAGTCGCTAGAGTTCTTGCAGGGGGTCCTTTACTGACCGAAAGACGATTTCATGGGCATTTAAAGCAAAAACAAATAAATCTACGCGCGGTCTAGCGGACGCAAAAACAAAACAGAAAGTCGAAATATGGGTCGAATTACGCCTCAGCTCTGAACCACGACAATCGCATAACCAATAAAGTATGTGCGCTTGCAGTACAATTGTTAAAGTGGCATAAAAAGTAACACAAAGTAATTATTTATTTTTTTTTTTTTTACAAAATTTGTTTACCGCTGTTAAATCGAATTCTCAAAAACTTTTGTTTTTACTCTAGCAGATGATTTGTTGCAAAATATAGCGCATGCAAGATTTCTCCTCTCTTTGTTTCTTATTTTTTTTTTTTTAAATTCGATCAGATTTAATAACAGATTTGGCTAAAGTGCCCACTTTCATGATTTTTATGATTTATTTTAGTCATTACACCAGCCACGCTTGCGGGTCCAACGCCGCAGTCACACACTTGTTATTCGTAGTCGCTCCCTTCGCCGCAGTCTCCGCTGCCCGAAGCGCTCCAGCGGCTTCAGTGTAAAAATATATGTAAATCGCACTGCGCTTGAGCGCACCTTTGTGAATCACGAGATTATGATCGCTAATTCACTGTAACTGCAGCTTATTGCTTCTTGTTGTAGTGCTCACTGCGCAACTGCATTTGTTAACTCACTGTCACTATTATTATTATTAGTGATTAATTTATTCTTTTTATTATTTTATTTTAGTAATGTTCACTGCACGGCACTGTTGGTGTGACCGCGACTTAATGTTCGCTTTGTACGATTGTTTTTTTTTTTGCAATCGCGTGGGTAATCGTAGCTACCACTAGCTGGACTCCAATCATAAATCTTTTGAGTGTATTGATTAAGTTACATTTATTTGTTGCCCGTTTGGCAATTATGGTTTACGCTGACGACTTGGTGCCTGAGTACTGACGTGTTGAGCTAACGTGGTTTATTTCAGAGCTAAAAACATGCGATACAATTCTTAGGGCTTAAAGCTAACAGAATATGATTCTTAAATTTTTTCTTCGTTCATAGCGGCCACGCAAATATGCTGTGTCTGCCGGCTATGCAACGACATCCGGCACAATGCTTATTCAGCAATTGTGGTCGGAGTCATATTCTGGCCAACCGATCGTTGACTCTGGTTAACTTATATATCGCTAGCTTATCGATAGATCGAAGTTAGATAAATGTTAATCTACAGAAAAGTGTTAACTTCTGCCATTTAAATGTATGTGATTTATCAATGTATTTAGGACCGAGGACGAAACATTTTAATGCGTTGTACGCAACAGATTCTGTTTGGCTCTTTGATTTGATTTGAAGATTTGAAGTTTTTCTGATTTATGTATTTCGAGTTATTTGGTAAGTGGCAATACTGGAGTGTCAGCGGACGAAAATGTCGCAAATGATATCGCGAACTGATCTAATGCGAGACTGTACCCAAAAAAACTTTCACATACGAATCGAGAAACGATAGCTACTCTTTTTCTTTTCAAAAATTTGTTATATTTCATGCCCTGAAATCTATCAGTGTCTTCTGATCTTTACCAAGCGAATATTTATTAGTACAGGGTAGTTACCATTATGTAACTTATATGATATATACAAGGATGTTATTTAGAATGATGGAATGTGCCCCTTTTCACAGGTAATTTAGTCAGTGATGCTATTAGAGCCTAAATTTAAGAATAAGGGTGTTAGTAGGAAAAAGTGTTGTTAAGTAAAATTAAAAATAATCTTAATTTTCTATATTAATTAAGAAAATACAATAAATAAGAAAGATGAAAGTAAGAAGATTGTTTTTATACCCTAACCCATTGAAAATGGGTAAAATGAGGATATTGTATTTGTGCAACATGCAAATGAATGTAGCAGGCAGAAGGAAGCATCTCCGACGAAGTATATATATTCTTGATCAGCATCGATAGCCGAGTCGAATTTCCATTTCCATTTCTGCCTGTCCGTCCCTCCGTCCGTCCGTCCGTATGTATGAACGCAAGGATCTCAGAACCTATAAGAGCTAGAATAATTGAAATTTTATATGTAGGTGCTCCTTGTGCCCGCGCAGATCGAGTTTGTTTCCAATAATCAATAACTTACTCCGTCTCCAAGCAATCGATAAAAATCGATATCAACATTTGGTGTTTTGAGCAAATTGGGTAAATAATAGGCGCTAGAGTCACCAAAAATTATATGATGCTTCTAGAATATTATATATTTGTCCAGTATCTTTCATTTTATACCTATCGCCACCTCCCCGCTATCACCACAGAACTATAAATCAAGTTAACAACCCAACCTTTATTGCCTAACAATTTAACCCACTATTTAAATGCAATTGACTTCTTCAGTATACAAATTAGTGCATTTATGTCTGCAACTTTGGGTTTGCCGGTTGCATTTAAAAATGCATATAAAAAATGAGTTAACTAACGGGAGACTTTAAGGGACGATACGTCGCGCTTTTATTGTTTCCTAACTTAGACTAAAAAATACAATCTTTATCAATCTAAGCAATGCCTGCAGAGCCGCCGTCGCCGCCGCAGAGCCGCCGTTGCTGCTGTAGAACCGCTGCCGCCGCTCTTGCAAAAGTGCAGCGTTAGCGCCTCGTGTGCGGTGTCGGATGACCGTCGCGGCCGGTGACATAGCGACATATCCGTCGCCACATGACTCTGGTCATTGGCTTCCCCAGAACGCTGGGTCAGCACATACCAATAGTCAGTGGTTAACTACTCCCCCTCTCGAGGATCGACCGTCCTCGGTCGCATTTAAGCTTTCCAATATCTTCGAGATTTTCCGGGAGTTTCGACGCTTGATTGTCAGCCTATGGAGCCAGTAGACTCCAGCCCCCACAGCACAGGCCAACAGCATTATGCCGAAGGAAATCGCCAATGTATTTCCGACTGCAATACTGTCTCTGACCTCTTTGATGAAGTTAAGGTTGTTTTCACTCAGGCGGTGAATGTAGGGAAGGCTGAGTATCGAGTCATGGCCGCTGATGTTAAGCAACGGTGATGCCGCTACCACCGGGAACCGATTTTGCACGCTCTTGCGATTGAAGTATCGCGTGCCATTTACGGTGGCATAAGACGAGAAGGTTACGATGTTTGTCCCATCTATCTTCATCGCAGTGCAATCGTCGTAGGTGAGTATTGCGCTACGATCGTTAATGACGATGATGCCGTCGTCCACTATGGTGACAGGGGCAAGATGACTCGGCTGCGTTTGGCAATGGGCTGTACCCCCTGCATGGAGGCCTTGTGCGCAACTGATGCTCTTGGAACGCTTGCAGAATGTGGCAGTCGCAGTTTGTGAGCAATTGGCTACGGCCAACATCTGTCCGTCGCAATCAGCCGCAAGATTGTCGAGGAGTTGGAGCACAAAACCATTGTGGGCGACTGGGAAAATTGTTATCTTCCTGCATTGCTTACTTATTACAGGGAATTCGATTATCAAACTTATTACATTATCCTAACGCTCTACCTTAATATTAGATACTTTCAATATGTCAGTGATAGGGGTCCCTGTGATTTGGTCAGTGAGAATATTCATAAGATCAGAATGATCTATTATTGTTGGGTTTATTACGTTAATTTTTTCTAGGTTTAAAGTAAGCATAAGGTTCCCTATTTCTGTTATTATCATTCTATTGCGTGTGCTTAAGGTTTCAAAGAGGTGGCCAGTGTCGGCCTGCTTTTCTTTTGAGGACTTAATTATTCTGTTAACGGTGTCGGTCAGTTGATTGATCTTTTCCTGCATCCTGGAATTTATAGAAATTTGTTTGTTGCTTGCAGTGACCAGCTGCATCTGAGTCAGTTCTGCTTTCCTGAAGTCGTTTGCGTCCGGGGTGCCCGCTACAACCTTAAGGGCTGTTCCCATGAAGTCAAGGCTTCTTACCTTGCGATGGTGCACATCGAGAGCGGACAACATGTCCAGTACATGTCCAGTGTCAATTTCCAGCAATTTCCTCATATGGGATTGTGGAAACATTCCCGTCAGCTTCATGGTCTTCTCAGCCATTGTCCTATAGTCCGTGAGATTGGTAGTGTGACGTAAGTATCCGTAACTGTCCCAAAGTAGAATGTCCCCGTCCATAATCGGTATGTAGTCCGCGTGCGAGTAGTCCGTCACCCGAGCCGTTGTCATGGACATGATTGAAAGTATGGTGAACGTAATCCTAAAATGTTGAAACTACTGTTATCGGAATGGTAATGAAAAAAACTGTGCTTTCAATTCAACGGAGGTTGTCCTTGTGGACCACCCTCCCCCCAATGAGGACCGTTGTCCCCAAGTCCGCTTCAACCCTTTTTTCAATGCACAAAGGCGATAGCTTGTTGACTAGTCTGCGGTTCGTCTTTACCAGGACCTTTTCTCCTACCTCGAAGACTCTGTTCCGACGCATTTTATTAACCCTAGCGTTCTGCTGGATTTGGGCCCTTTCTATCCTGCCTCTAACCTCGTGGGTGGATTCCGGAAGCGAGTCAAGCAGGATGTCCTTAGGCTTCTTCTCAACCACTGAGTGAATGGAATTGTTATACTCGATAGTGGCCTGCAGGATAAGGTCGACTGTGTCAACTATACCCCTTTGGAGTTTTAAGCACCTAGCTATCTCCAGAAGAGTGCTGTGAAAGCGCTCTACCTGACCGTTGGACGTGCTGTGAAGGGGAGGCCCATTTATCACGCTTACGCCGTAGTTATTCAATAGCAGAGACCTGATAGTCTCTGACTTGAATGCGAGCTCATTGTCGCAATACACTTGCTTAGCCGAAGGGAAAATATTCATTAAGACCAGCAGAGGTGGTCTCGTGTCTTCTATCGTTCGAGACGCGATAGGCTGGACTACCGCAAACTTCGAGAACTTGTCAACACAAGTAAGGAAGAACTTTTTGTCCGTGGAGAAAATGTCAATGTGCAACATTTCTCCAGTCTGTGAGGGAAGTGGCGTCTGGCCGAGTTCCTGCTTCTTTGGGTGTCTGTCGTATTTTGCTTTCGTGCAAATTCTACAGGTAAGCACCACTTCATTTGCTATTTTGGTCATTTTAGCGAAATAGTACTCCGTATTGACCTGTTTTACATTCTCCAGAGCCGCCCTATGGGCTCGGTTGTGTTCCCTAGTGATGATTTCTCTTCTATCACTGACTTCGAACACGTCGGCCACGAAGTTTTTGCAATACCAAAACTTCGTAGTCGGAAAGGCTCTTACCAACTCGTGCTGGAAACTGGCCAAGATTGGGAGAGTACAGTGAAACGCATTAACCACGTTTGGGTTAATGATGGCCTTTATCGTTTCGATGAGGGCGACCGTATCGGTAAAGTTTATCAAATGGTGGGTTTTCTCGCCGAAAAGTATGAAATTTCTTTTTAAAGGAAAGCGAAATTCCTCTAATACAACCTGGTTTCGGAAGCAGTTTAAGGGCTTCTCCGTCGAATCGGTTGTGTAAGACAGGGACAATTCACTGTGAATCGTGGCCGCGTCAGATTCTGGTTCATCGCGGCTACCCTGCAGGGCGTTCACGTTCTGGCGCGACAGCGCGTCCGCTACATGATTCTCTTTACCAGGCTTATAGAAAAGCTTAGCCCCTGTTTCATCAATGCGCGCTTTCCAGCGCTTTATTTTTGCATTGGGATTGCTCTCGGATACCGAGAACGTGAGAGGTTGGTGATCAGTGAAGATATTTATGTCCCTAACCCCGTAAAGGAACTGCCGTAACTTACCCAATGCCCAGACGATGGCAAGCAACTCCCGCTCGTTGGTAGCGAAGTTTGCTTCCCTATTTTTTAAGGACCGGGATATCATAGTAATGGGGCGACCATTTTGCGACAAGACAGCACCTATGCCATAGGCTGAAGCGTCTGTGGTCAAGTCAAATGGTTTTTTATAGTCCGGGTACATCAGTATGACGTCTTCCTACGCTAATATGTTCCTAAGCTTCTGGAACGCGTTGCGTTAAGCATCGTTGAATTGTATAGGGACCTTTCTAGACCTGTACTTGCTAATGGATCCGTTTTCCCCTTTCAGGATGTCGGAGATTGGTTTCGCTATTGCTGCAAAATCAGCGGTAATAGCTTGCCAGCCCCAAAAAGGATCTTACATCAAACACCGTGGTCGGCTCAGCATATTCCCGAATGGCCTTTACCTTTTCTGGATCTGACTTTGCACCGTCTTTAGTCACTATGAAGCCGAGGTACTCGACGCTTTCTTTAAAAAACTGTGACTTCTCGTGCGCCACGCGCATGTTCGCATTTAAAAGGCTCCCTAATACCCAGTCGACTTGTCTGACATAGTCCGACTCGTTTTCCGAAAAGACGATGACGTCATCTACATAAACATAGCAAGATTTTCCAATCTGCTCCCGCAGGACGTCGTCTATGGTTCTCTGAAAAATGCTTGCTGCATTCTTCAAGCCGAAGGGAAGTCGACAGAATTCGTACTTCCCGCCATTGATCGAAAAGGCCGTCGTCTCACGATCCTGCTCCGCCAGCGTAATCTGGTGATAACCTGACTTTAGGTCGAGAGTCGTGAAGTACTTGGCTTTACCCAGATTAGCCAGTATCATTGTGATACTTGGCATTGGATATTTGTCGGCAACCGTCTTGAGGTTGAGCTTCCTAAAGTCTATTACGAGACGTTTATTTCTATTGCCTACCTCGTCTGTGCCTTTCTTATCGACCACCCACAGTGGATTGTTGTAGGGCGATTTCGACTTTCTAATTATACCGTTTTTTAGTAGTTCGTTGACTTCTGAAACGACAAAATCCTCTACACCCCTAGGGTAGGGGTATAGCTTTGAGTAGACCACATTTCGTGGCCACAACAGCCGTGTTATAAGGCCTCTTTGGAGTCCGCAAAAGCCTTGTTGTTTCGATGAAGTACTCGCAGGAAATGTGCCTTCACCTCAGGTGGTGCCTCTACTTCCTTATTTTTCGTGTGATTAACGCTCACACATTTGTGGTACTGCAACGCTTCCGAAGTCGCACCAAATATTAACATACCTTTTTTTAGGCATAAAACCGCTCCCGTCTGCTTTAGCAGGTCCAGCCCTATGATTCCATCAAAAGTGGATAAAGAATCTAGTAGGAAAAAATATGTGTCGCACCCAAGCATGGATAACTTGCATTTTTCGGCGATGTTGTTGGACCCATGAATGGAGTGGACAACGAAAGGGGACTCGACCGGGGCGACGCCTTTAAGGCGTTTGTGCGGTCTGATGTAATTTTTTGACGCATCCGTGTCGATTAAAAATCTCATATCTACCCCCGCTATTCTCCGTCGAATGAGCGGTAGAATGGACCTTCCCCTACAAAATTAGCGCTATCGCTATCATAATCAGGGCTATGTTCGTCTTGTTGTTCGTCTGACGCCTCTTGTGCCGCGTCGGTGTACCCTGCGCTCTCGGCCTCGCTCGCCTGGATGTGGTCTACCCTTTGCCTCCTTTGGCCTGTCGCGCGTTCCGATCCGGCGGAGCGTTTATTTCCCTGACCTTGGCTGGCGTTAAACTTAGCCGAGCCCTGGGAATTCGAAAAGCTTGTGGGTTGCCTAAACCTGGAAGAAGAAGGGTCGACTTCCATGGGAACTGGGGCATCGGCCCAGCTCTATTCTGGGCTTTGTCTGTGGATTGGCCGTTCTGCTTCTTGAAATGAGGATTCTTGCCCTGGCCACCCTGAAAGAATTGCTTTTTTTCTTGCTGTTGTTGTTGCTGGCGCCCTTGTGGGCGCTGCTCTGGACGAGATCGCTCTTCCTGCCCCCTAGCAAAACTTGTCGCGAAGGCATATCTCTTGTGATTAGCCTCGACCTCCTGGGCTAGCGCTAGTGCCGTCGGTAGGTCCGAGGGGTGAGCCGAAAACAACACATCGGTTAGACTGCGTTTTAATCCAGAGATAAATACGCGAAGTGCGTCACCCCTGAATTTTTCACACATTCCCGCTGCCAGATTGCTGTCCTATGACATATGGGCTTTATTTGTGAGTAACATGAGTTTCTTTTCAACCTCATCGTAGTACTGTAGAATGGACATGCCGCCCTGCCTAAGCGTACCCATTTCCTGTTCAATTACATGGATAGGCCGCTTATCACTATAAGTGAAGTCCATCCTCGCTATGATGGCCTCAAAGTTTAACGGCGTGTTAAACGAGGCGAGAACCGCGTCTGCCGGGCCTCTCACTTTACTCCTAATGATTGCGGTGGCTTGGTAGTGACGTGAACTACCGTCGTATTTTTTGAAAATTTTATAGGCGGCATTCGCGGCCTGCCTCCAGGACACGTAAGTGCCTTGAGTCCCATGGAACTCGGTAAGACATTTTACCACGTCGAGCGGCTCATTACATTCCACCCCGTCTATGATTTCAACTTCCCTGTAAACCTTTACTACCGGGACTAAAGGTTGTGTGTTTCTTAGCTTATTCGATACCTGCGCAATTTGTTGTTGAAGCTCTTGCCTTAGCGTAGCTTCCCTATTCGCGAATTCTTGCGCCTGCGCTGTGAGTGCGCTCCGCACTGCGGCCTCAATTATCGCAAGCAACTGCTCTGGGTCCATAACTGAGTCTGTTTCTGTATTATGTTCAGTTGGGGTGACACAACCTGATACCTGCAATGTTCCAAATCCCCCTATTAACCTCGGTAAAATACTGTCGTCGCTATCGTAGTGTTCATGCGCATCTACGTCGGAGTCACAGTCGCTCATTCGAATTTAAACCTCTGTATGAAACCGAACAGCACATAAAAGGTTAAGCTAATGGGATTTTTATTTTTCTTTTTTTTTTTTTTTTTAAATAATTCTCATAAATTTTTTCCTCAATCAGAAATAGACACTCCTTTTCTTACTTTAACAAAATTAATTTGTGCGTATTCGAAAAAAAAAATTGTTTTCAAAATTTTCTATTCTCACTTCACAAATCACTTACATGATTCTATTGTTGTGTATTTTGATGAATTCCACCGCTGCTGTCACAACTGGAGTTTTAAAACCGTTTTATCGCGTTTTTTTTTTTTTTGTATTGGGTTTTTTAGGTTGGGCGCCAATTAGTGCATTTATGTCTGCAACTTTGGGTTTGCCGGTTGCATTTAAAAATGCATATAAAAAATGAGTTAACTAACGGGAGACTTTAAGGGACGATACGTCGCGCTTTTCTTGTTTCCTAACTTAGACTAAAAAATACAATCTTTATCAATCTAAGCAATGCCTGCAGAGCCGCCGTCGCTGCCCCAGAGCCGCCGTTACTGCTGTAGAACCGCTGCCGCCGCTCTTGCAAAAGTGCAGCGTTAGCGCCTCGTGTGCGGTGTCGGATGACCGTCGCGGCCGGTGACAAAGTTGCGACATATCCGTCGCCAAATGACTCTGGTCATTGGCTTCCCCAGAACGCTGGGTCAGCACATACCAATAGTCAGTGGTTAACTTACACAAATATTCTATGCCTTCAGCAAAGCTGGTCGATGCTTCTTTGCGTCGCTTCGTTTTCGAAGTACATTGAGCGAACAAGTTTAGAACTTACGGTCGACGCAAAGTGCTTGTGCTTTATCCATGAAATGCATGCTTTATTTAAATGATTTATTACCATAGATACTAACGATTTATTTTACAGGAAGATTTAAGAATTAAATAATATTTACACACGGCGCATCATGTGCAATAACTACGACAAGAAAATAGCATACAAGTTCTTGTCTCAGCCAATGGCGTGCAAGCACCTTTGGTTGAATGCGTGAATTACACATGCATAAGAACTTTAAAGCATGTATGTGTGTATGTGTTGTTATTTAATGCTCTGGCTTTAGCTGGAAAGAAATTAATTTTGTTAGTTTTCTAGCGCAGATCATGAACTATCCCCAATTTGTGTTGATAGATGAATGCATTTTGTGTACTGAGGATGGCTTCGTAGAAAATATGTATTTCTAACTCGGTGCAAATATTTACATAATTTCTTTAAATTAAATTAAAATTTTTTTTTATACTCCAATTAAGAAATAAAAAAGTGCTAAAGAATACAATAACATGTTTATTTGCATAAATAAATATGACTTTTGATTCAATATTTAGTTAGATATTTTATTGATTCAATTTAGATTATTGCGCTTGTGATAGGGGGTAGGTCGTGATCTGCGCCAAAAAAGTAAGAAAATTTTTTCTTTGCCAGCCAGAGATTTTGCCAGAGCAGTGGATAACAAAACATTCAAATATGCTGTATGTATATTTACGCGCATACAAACATAATTGCTTGCACGGCCCTCATAGAGGCGAAGCTGAGAGCACATTCTATTTTTAGCTTTTTCGTTCTATCGGCAGTGAGAGCGCAATGCTACAGATTTCGTTTTCGTCCTCAATTTTCAAAAAATCAAGCTGCATAGTAGCACTTTGTTGTATGGCGTTACTCATCTGAGTGTTTATATTGTCTTTGGTTCTACATTGGTTACTTAATTCTGACCTATATATTCGCTGCCCAACATGCATACTGCGACGAACTGCGTTTTCTTGGTTGCTACCAGGTCTCCCACTCTATTGCCGTTCTGGGCAAGATGTTTCTAGTCATAATTACGCTTTTAGACTTGCTCGACTTTGTTTTCGTTCACTGAAAACGGTTTATTATAAAAGATGCATCAAATTTAGCAGATCTTAAAATATGAATGAAAATGAATATGAAAACTTCAGTTTACTAACCGAATAAATTTGGCTGGCGAGTTGTCCAAGCCGAAAAGCGCTTTATTAAACTCTAAAGCTCTTCTCTTGTACCGAAGGCTGTATACGCTTTGCTCTGTAATGGGCACTATAAAAAAACATTCTCAAGCTCCTCCAATATGGCGTCCATGATTGGCACAAGGGTTGGCATAAAAATGGCACAAGGACACAATCCACCAATCCCATGCTGTTTAACATTCTGTAATCTACGCAAACTCGCAGTGTGTACTCTTTTTTAAGATAACTTTACTTGCTTTACTTGAAGGAGACTTGCGAACGATTCTTTTTCGACCAGTTTCTTTACAGCGCTGGCCTCGTCTGCTGCTAGAACACTCGGTGAATGATGAAGCGGCTTAATCACTTTATTGAAACTATCTTCGACTGAAGAGCTCCAAAAGCTGACTCTTCGGTGACATTTTATATAAAGCAGACTCATTTATTGGCAACGGATCTACACCCAAAGTGATAAATGTGTATCCTTGCATATCGGCGAACAATCGATTTTTATACCCTGAACCCAATAAAAATGGGAATAAGGGTATATTGTATTTGTGCAAAATCAAAATATAAGTAACAGGCAGAAACATCTCCGACACCATAAAGTATATATATTCAGGATCAACACCAATAGCCGAGTCGATCTAGCCATGTCCGTCTGTCTGTCTGTCCGTCTGTCCGTCCGTCCGTCTGTCCGTATGTATGAACGCAAGGATCTCAGAACCTATAAGAGCTAGAGACTTAAAAATTTTAGATGTAGGGGCTCCTAGTGCCTGCGCAGATCGAGTTTGTTTCCGATAATCGATAACTTACTCCATTTCCAAGCAATCGATATAAATCGATGTCGATATCCTGGTTTTTGAGTAATTTTGGCAACTAATAAGAGGTAGAATCACCAAACATGATATGATGCTTCTAGAATATTATATATATGTCAAGTTTCTTTCATTTTATACCTACCCCACCTCCCCGCTACCACCCTAGAGCTATAAATTAAGTTAATATCCCTACTTATATTGAATCGAAACTTTTTCGATGATTATACCCTGAACCCATTAAAAATGGCTATACGCGTGTATTGTGTTTGTGCAAAATCCAAATGTATGTAACAGGCAGAAGGAAGCATCTCCGACCCCATTAAGTATATATATTTTTGATCAGCATCAATAGCCGAGTCGATTAAGCCATGTCCGCCTGTCTGTCCGTCCGTCTGTCCATCCGTCCGACACAAATATTCTATGATACAATAAAAAATACTGTAGAAAATTTCATAAAGATCGGTTAAGAAAAAACCAAAGTTATATGCAACTGCGCAATGGAATGGGGCAGCAGCTTTAAGAATTTCTGTATACATTCTAATAGCATGGTAATTGCGACTTCCTTTTTTATCATAAGTACTTTATTATAGGTCTGGCTGTTGAGTAGAGTCGAAAGCAAGTAATCCTGTTAGTTGCGAGTTCGAACCCTGCCAACGCAACTTTTTTTTTTTTAATTTATTTGCTAAGGGAATAAGAGATTCCTGGGTATTATGTAACTTATATGATATTTACAAGGATGTTATTTAGGATGATGGAATGTTTAATTGATTCGCCTCGTATTTAGGTCGCGGGGGGTAGCCTTCGGAGGCGCCTTTCTCTGATGGGGTCAGCCAGGTCCCTGGCGGCCGCGTTCGGATGCTGCAGCAGCTTGTCGGCGAATCGGCTGCTTAAGAAATCTAATTGGTCCCTGACCTTTGTTAGACGGAGATCGCTTTCGATGGCGTCGGTTTTCACGTACCATGGCAGGCCAGCAGGCTTAGACCACTCTTATGCGGTGCAGCTGATTAGCTGACGCTGTGCCGCAAACTTGGAGAACATATGTCCAAATAAGCGTTATCATCGTTTTCACGAGCAGTGACTTCGTGAAACATGCAGCTTTGAAGATCTAGAAGCCAATCTAGCTTTCGAAGCCTTCTCAATGTAGGATAAAATGGTTTGTTCTCTTGTCGGGAGTTCAGCTGTGTACAGGGTATACTGCACGGGGCCGAGTACACTGACTTGTGGGACACCTGCTTTAATGTCTTTGACATCTGAGCTTTGGTCTTTGATGGCCACGTTGAAGGTCCATCCTGCCAGCTATAAGCTCAATATCCGGAAGTATGGCGCAGGGAGTAGGGCTTTTATTTTGCAGAGGACGCTATCGTGCCTCACCTTGTCAAACACCTGTTTGACGTCGAGGAAGAATCCAACGCAGTATTTCTTTTTTTCAGATGCATCCAGTACATGGTTGACTCCTTGGTGGACCTGTTCGGGGCAGCCATGAGACTTCCTGAAGCCAAATTGATGGTCCAGGACCAGGCGCGTGACCTCATCGAGCTCAATTAGTAGACTTAAAAGGAGTCACTCAAAGACTTTGGAGAGCGTCGGTAGCAGGCTTATAGGTTGGTAGGGTTCCAGCTGAGTAAGCGGCTTACCGGGTTTGGCGATCACGGTGATTTTCGCTCATTTCCACTGCATCGGGAAGTGACCTAGCCTGAGCATTGAGTTGAAGATCAACGTGAGTGCCATGATGCTTTTGAGTGGGAGTGCCTTGGCCGCTCTGTTATCAATTTCGTCGCGTGTAGGGGTCTTTTTCAGCTCGAGCGATTTCAGCTGTGTCCCGATTTCAGCAGGGGACATGTTCCTTATTGAGCGAGCCGTCTGCAAAGTCGCTTCGAGTGATTTAGTCACTTTGCGTCACTGTGTAACATCAGCAAATTAGAATGGCGTAAAGGTGGATAGCAAGCGCATTGGCATTGGCCGGAATGATCCTTGATCGGGGATGTAAAAATTGCTTGCCCTTTAATACTTCTGGTGAGTTTCCACACTGAGAAGGTGCTATTGCCGTCATGCCCAACTGTTTCTTGTAGACTGTTTATGTTTTCTCTTCGGGGCCTATCCAGCAGTCATCGGAGCCTGTTGGACGCACTGACCATTCCCGCCTTGGCTGAGTGATCTACGTACCGATGTACAGGCGCCTTAGAAGTATCTTGGCGGCAAGAAGACTCCTGATTTCAGCGTATAGTAGGGATTTTCTGAAGGTGTGAGTAGGGGGCAGCGTTTACGGGATTTCACGTCTGGCAGCTTCCGTTATTTTCGAAGTGAAGGGCTTCCTCGAGACAGGTCCGGTAGATGTCCAAGTTAGAGCGCGGCATTTTGCGGGTGCCCACAAGCCATTTGGGACTCTCCTCAATCTCAAACAGCAGTGGGAGGTGATCCGAGGTCAGGTCCAGGAGACTTCTGATTCTCAGCTGTTCCTGTCTGAATCCCTTGTAGAGCCCGAAGTCGAGTGCAGTAGTAGCTCTATAAGGGTAGCACGTTGCTTCTCCAGTGGCTATAGCCTCGATGCCGTTGGTCTTAATGGCAGAGAAGAGCGTTCTCCCTCGGGGGCACATACGGTAGTTTCCCCACCAGCATGGCTTGCATATGCCAGTGGCGGGACGCATAAATTGAATGGTGGGTCAAGGATGACCTGATCAATATTGCTGCTCCTCTATGTTGGCTGTTGTCTGGGTGGTTGGCGGTGTGGAGTGTGTAGCCTGGCACTCTGAGGGTAATGCGGGAGCAGAAATAAGTCTCCGTGTGCAGAAATACATTGATTTGGTGGAGCTCGATGAAGTGTACGATCCCATTCGCTTTCGAGAAGACTCCGTTGGCGTTCCACAGTGATACCCTAAGGGAGTTCATTTTAAAGAGTGCTTTTGTCTGCGCTATTACTTATTAGAGGTTGAAGTAGTGTCTCTAGAGAGATATAATTTTGTCGAATTTGGCAAACATTTGCTGCAAGCTGAGCTGAGGGCAGAGTTGGGACAGATGTCAGCGACGGGATGGGATCGACCGGGATTGCTGCCAGTGTACCTTCTTCGCGACGATGAGCGAGCTCTGTGTTCGACGGGCTGGCTACCGCGTAGGACGCTAGCAAACGTTTGTTGGCCGGGAGCGAAGCTCCGGGCAGGTGGTGTTTTCGGCGGACGGCGATCCCTAGAGCGGCTTGCATCTCTGCTTGGGGTGGTTTTTTTCTTGCATTTCTTGCAGCCCTTGAAGTTGGCTGCGTGTGATTCACAACAACGATCCTCGTCCCTGCCAAGTGAGCACTCACTTGTGGGATGGCTGTCGCCCCATTAATTTTGCAAACGTAATGTCTCCAGCAGTTAGACTTAGTGTGCCCGTATTTTTGGCATCTGCTGCACTGGATTGAGCCCAAAGTTTTGCGAGGCTTCTCCCACGATACTGTGTGTCTACATAACACATTTATTGTCTTGATTTGGTTGTTCTTAGGTCAACAAATCTCATGTTCACTGGTTCATTGTTGACTGTGCTACGCGGGGTATATATGCGGACAATTTGATGCCTCTTGTCTGCCAGTTGGGCAGAAATGTCTTTGAAGAGTCCTCGTGGTCAATGTTCCTCAACACTATGCGGAATGACCGGTTTTCTGTTAGTTGGTGGTGGTGGAACAGCCGTTCTCGCGAAGGTGCCTTGCTAACTCTCGGTAGTCGTCTGAGTTGCGGCACTAGACTATGCAATCACCAGAGTTGAGCGTTTTCACTGTGTAGGTATCCGCTCCTAATGATATCTGGCACCGTAATTCTAGGCACCGTGGAAGAGGGTTGCTTATTGAGAGGCGCCTACTGGGTAGGTTACAGGGCACGCTTCTGTTTTGCCATTTCCTGCCTGCTGGCCCATGCGCGTGCTGCGTGCGTCGTGGATGGTACATCGTCTGGGTCCACATCATTGGCGGCTTTGTTATTGGCAGCTACCTCTACCGCCATGTCGCTTTCCCCTTATTATGTATGTTGTATATTATGTATATATATTGATTTAATTATTTTCATATGTGAAGTGTATTATTTTTAAAAAATGACAAATTTACTTGTTAAAAACATTCACTCTAAATTACAAAACATTGCCTGCTGTATAACATAAAATACTGGACAATATACGGGACCTGCACCTCACACTTTTGTTGTCTTACTTCAAGAATGCGGTGTGTTATATAATTTTTAAATTTTATTTTGCAAACATTTTTTGTTGGTAGTTTTGGATTAAATTAATGCGTGGGTCCATATAAGTCACAGGTAACAATGCTTAATTTCAAGTAACTTACTTTCGCGACTTGTAAGTTGCGCTACTATTTTTTTGTTAGGTAGGCTTGGCTTTTTTCGCTTCATCCATGATGTAAAAGCATCAGTAAACAAGTTTCATCCGTTGCAGTTTTGCGGTAACTCCAAATATGTATGTCCTTGAATGCATCTGTATACAGATCCAGTACAGACCTAGTCCTTGTCAATATTGTTATCAATAGATTGCTTGACAAAGAACTGCCTTAAATTTAATAACTTTTCATTACATATAGGGAATTCCACTGTCACAACATCAAGTGATGGTATGCATTTGTTGTGCTCAATTAAGTTACGTCTGCGCAAGTTTAAGTATATTGTCATATATATATAATTAAGTTTTACACGTTAAGTGACTATAAAACAAGTAAGAGGTTCTAGTCGGGAGCTCCCGACTAGGGGATACCCTGAACCCTCTTCCAACATCAAATACATATATATTCTATTTTAGAAGCTATATGTCAAAATTGCCAAAAAAAATAGGATATCGATATCGATTTTTATCGATTTCTTAGAAACGAAGTAAGCTATCGATTATCGGAAATAAACTCGATCTGCGCGGGAACTAGGAGCACCTACATCTAAAATTTCTAGTTCTCTCTAGATCTCTAGGTCTCTAGTTCTTATAGCTTCTGAGATCCTTGCGTCCATACAGACGGACGGACGGACAGACAGACGGACATGGCTAGATCGACTCAGCTATTGATGCTAATCGAGAATATATATACTTTACGGGGTCGGATATGTTTCCTTCTGCATGTTACATACATTTGGATTTCGCACAAATACAATATACCCTTATACCCATTTTTAATGGGTTCAGGGTATAAAAAAATATTTCACTTTATTATTTTCACTAACGGCTACTTTTGTTGAGTACATTCAGATTTGCTTCCTGAACATGAACTGATTTATCTAACTCTTGAGGTCGCTTAGCAAACTTCGTTTTGAGAGAGCTTGAGTCAAAATTGAGTGAAGCTTGAGCTGCGTCAGCAATTATGCATTGGATAGTGCTCTGATGGGAACATTAACAGTGGCGTTATATTTGGGGTGAATTGTTTATGTCTACCAAAGGGGAACAGTTTGATCTTGACCAATGTCGATGTTATCACCAGGCTCTTTGTTTACAATATTAGAAATGTTTATACTTGTGCTTATGCTGGATATGTCACTATATATATATATATATATATATATATATATACGCAGAATTTTGCACAATTTGCGACAAGTATGAAGTTTCTCGACAACCTTTTTTTTTTCTTGGGTACATCAACTATGCTCAAGTGTGTGCGCACCACAGTGCACAAGATGTTTAAAGATACAAATTTTTATCTTTAATTATGATGGACTGTTCTTTAATGTTCACATAATGCAGTATGTTACGGGTAGAAATTGGCGTCATTGACAAAGCACTATAAATTGGGATTAAAATTTTGCGAACCCCTTCGCTGTCCAAAAGCATAAAGGGCCTGCCATATGTCATTACAATTTCAATAATTGACGAAACTGATGCCTCTTCACTCGCATCATGTTGCACATCGGTGTCAACGGGGCCTTTATAAATATTTTTATGCTTTCCAAGCGATTGGTGTCTAAAATTTGTTGTGTGCTCGCCGATTTGCTTGTATCATTATCAAACACAAACAAAAAAACATTTTGTTCAAATCCAGACCAGTTTTGCGCACGATTATATGAAATCCAGTAAAATAATGCAACTTACCCAAGTAGTAAAAAGGAAGGAAGGAAGAAAGACAAGCACGCAAGTGCTTACACGCATATCCAACGGAAAGCGTTTTTGCTCAGGCCTAGGGTCTGGTACGTAGAAACACAGCTTCGTATATTTTCTTTCTCCGCTATTCATTCTGTCCGACAACTGAATTTTGCAAACAACCCCGACATGTTAGGCCTAAGCCTAAAATATATATAATTTTATAATCCGATCCGCGCGAAACAAGTGACTTGAATTTAATTGTTTATTATTGGGCAGGCTGCCGCAATTGCAACGTACGCCTCGTGCAGGCGTACCAATTTCTTAGCCGATGCATCGAGCTATAGCTGACCACTAGGCCCGCCGCTGGCCAGTGAGTGTATCGTTGAACGCCGACAACACTGCATCAGCGATTATCGATGGTAGCGGGCAGTCAGTGGTTAACGACTCCCCTTCTAAGGTGCGACAGTTCACGATTATACCTAAACTTCCCACCAATTCCTTCATTTCTAATGAAACCACAAGCTAGAGCGCAAAGAGGGCAATTATAAAATCTTAGCGAAAACGGGTGAAATGCGCATAAACCTAGCTGAGATAACCAACGATTGGCTTCAAGCAGAACAGCAACAAGATTCTGACATTTCTTCCATAATCTTAAAATGCGAAACCATGAAATGGTAGAAGCTATCTCTGCCTAGCATGGCCCGACTGTGTTGTGTAGCGTATAGATTGGCCTTCAGTGTTGAGTGCTTACTAACAGTACAGTGTGCTAGAGGTCGATAAAAATCTTACATTCAGAACGTGCAAATCATAGTGCACAAACGTGCATGTGAAGATACTCCACAGCGACATTCAGGACTTGCTGTGCTGCCAGTATGCCTAGTTGTAAGGAAAAACATTTCTCTGCGTATATATGAATAAGGAACGATTGCACCAATTGATGTTTAGCATTTTCATTCACAGAATGGGTAAAGGGATAAAAGAAACATTCGAACTACATATCATTCCTTTTCTATGGTTCGAACTCGTAAAAAAGAAGATAAATTCCCCCTTTAGGGGGAAAGACCGAGCTTCTTGCCACATCCTTATACTAAACTGGCATACCAAGAAATTTGTTTAGTTAAAAATAAACTAAATTATAATATCATAAGATACAATTACAATTCATACATAATTACCAACATTTCCACACGTTTTCTTTAATCTCTATATATAAAACTGTTTGTCCTGACTGACTGTTTGTAATCTACGCACAGCCCAAACCGTAAGGGCTAGGAAGCTTCAATTTTAACTGTATTTACCTAATGTGATCAAGGTGCATTATAAACAAAATCGCGAAAAACGTTTGCATGGAACTTTTTTGTTTACCATCTTCTTCTTTGTTCAAATTCATTTGGAGGGTGTTTCAAACTTTTTCAAAAATTTATTCCTCCTTGCTGAAAATAGAAGGCAAGGAGGAGGATGAGGTTTTGCGCTCAAATAAATTTTCAACGATCTATATGAAAAATCATTTGAAACGTGTTTCACATTTTTCACAAAATCTTAACTCCTTCGGTCGAAATGCGGTTCAAAGAGTTTTTGGGCGCAGTTGTAAATTGTGTCTGATTTGCTTCAAACTTATTTTCAGAGCTCTACATGAGAACGTGATAAATACGTGGTTCAGCGATTTGGGAAATCCCACGCACAACAATGGTTAATTAGCGAAGAACGTTGGTATGAAACATTTTTGTAAACCTCAGACTCCGTTTTAAAAATTGTTGTTTAAATTCATTTGGGGGATATTTCACATTTTTTTGAAAATCCATCCTTTCTTGGTGGAAATGGGTGTAAAGGATTTCATTTCCAAGGATCCATAAGAAAAATCATTTGAGACCTGTTTCACATTTTTGGCAGAATTAAAGCATCCTCGATAAAAATGCAATTTAAAGTTATTTTTGGTGATGGTTTAATTTTTTTCGATTTGCTTCAAAATTTTTTTTAAAGCTATGCATAAAAACTTAATGAATACGTGTTTTAATGATATGGAAAACAACAGTGTTAAATTAGAGGAAAACGTTTGTATGAAAGTTGTTTATTTACCGTCCGATCAGTTTCAAAATCATTTTCAAAACTTTTTGAGAACGTTTATTTTATACGTAACGCATGTAATTTATATGTTTCATAACCGATCTTGCTAAATATTGTAAATGTAGACCTTATTGTACTAGAGAAATTCACATATTCTCAAAAATTGTAGCTTAAATAGGTGCGCAGTTTGAATAATTTATTAATTTTATTCATATACATATCAAATGTAGTGACTTTTTATCTTATAACCCGCGGTATTTGATTAAAAACAGGATTTATTTATGGGTTCTTCGATTGCTTGGAAACGGGGTAAGTTATCGATCGGGCAGACAGACGGAAATGGCTAGATAGACTTGTCTATTGATGCTCATCAAGAATATATATACGGTGGAAAATGCTTCCTTCTGCATGTTAGATACGTTTGGACAAAAATATACATTCTGGGTTAACAAGCTGAGTTTTTTACTAAAGTTATCTGTTGTAATGCAAAAGTGGAAAATTTGGGGGAATGGTTGCATAAAACCATTTTTTTACCATTCTGCCGGCTTAAAACTTATTTTTAAGCAATTTGTCCAAATTGTAAACTTTTCACATAACTCTGGGTGAGATATGGAAGTCAATAGAAGTTATAACTAACATTATTCAAATTATATATATAAAACTTTATGTTTACCATTCTATCGCTTAAACTCATTTTCAAAGTTCTTTGTTCATATTCATTTTAGGGCCGTCTCACACATTTCGGAAAATTTCATTTTTCCTAGGCATAAGTTTAAGTTATGGATTTGGTGGGTGAAGTCTCGAATTGAAATTTATTTCCAAGAATCTGTATAAGAAATCTTTTGGGACTTCTTTCGAATTTTTCGCTAAATCAAAAAAAGAAAAAAACAAGTAAGAAGTTCTAGTCGGAAACTCCCGACTAGGGTATACCCTGAACCCTCTTCTTCCAACATCAAATGCATATATATATTCTATTTTAGAAACTACTTATATGTCAAGTTTGGTGACTCTAGCTCTTATTATTTACAAAAATTGCCCAAAAAACAGGATATCGGTATCGATTTTTATCGATTGGTTGGAAACGGAGTAAGTTATCGATTATCGGAAACAAACTCAATCTGCGCGGGATCTAGGAGCATCTAAATCTATAATCTTAAGTCTCTAGCTCTTATAGGTTCTGAGATCCTTGCGTTCATACATACGGACGGACGGACGGACGGACGGACAGACAGACGGACATGGCTAGATCGACTCGGCTATTGATGCTGATCAAGAATATATATACTTTATGGGGTCGGAGATGCTTCCTTCTGCCTGTTACATACATTTGGATTTCGCACAAATACAATATACCCTTATACCCATTTTTAATGGGTTCAGGGTATAAAAAGCTGTTGGTTATTACTGATAGCTAAATCCGTAAGAGCTTAAAAGCGTAATTTTTGCTGTAGATTTCTTATGAGTTATAAATGCACATTAAGACGGTGCTGTACAAAATATTATCAGAACAAAATATTGTGAACAACTTGTTGAAAGCGGATCTATGAAATTTGTTTGATTATCATGATATGTCCTTTCCGACGGTTAAAATAGTACAGAGTTCATTTAGTAAATATTATTTAATATAGGTTCCATAATTATGAAAATTAAGAAAGCACGTTTATATTATTCACAGTTTATTTTTCATAGATTGAGGACTTGTACGAAGAGGTTCTGTTTGAAATTTACAACAACATTGGTTGTGAGACTAGTGATGTTGGTACAAAAAGCCTGGTGGAGTTTGCACAGGACGTTTTCAAAATACCTAATTCAACTCACTTGGAAATTTCTGAAATTGCCAGGATGAAGGAACCACCTAACCTAAGACTAAATGTTGAAGTCATAAAAGCAGAAAATTTACTTTCAAAGGATTCAAATGGATTATCAGATCCATTTGTAACATTATACTTGGAATCAAACAGTTCGCACCGTTATAACTCATCCGTAAAAATGTCTACATTGAATCCTATATGGGAGGAACATTTTTCATTGTAAGTTTATTTTAGTTATATAAATAATTTTAATTAAATAATTTTATGTGATGTTCGATTTAGTAAAGTAAATGAAAATATACTCAAGAATAGTAATATGGGGCCACAAAACTCTTTGTTGGATAACATTTTTCTAACATCAAAATTAAAATAACCAATCTCACTAATATGTCAAAATAAACTGTTTTTTTCTAAAATTTGTTATAGGCCAATTATTGAAGGTCCTCGTGAGGAAGTTCTAATTATTGAAGTTTGGTAAGTTTAAATAAGTCTTTGTTTACTTATATTGCATTGTGTTATACTAGGGTAACTATTTTTAAAGTTTTCAATATCTATATTGTTATCCTTAGTTTATGAAAACCAACAATTGCTGTGTAATTGCACTAATGAATTACTTTCAATGAATATTATATTTTTACAAAAGGAATAAATATTATTTTAACAAAAAGAAATGTAATTAAATTCGTAAAAGTATCCAATTCGACTTAACAATATCCGTATATACACTAACCAAACAACATATAGACTGGACATCCCATACAAACAGCGTTGTCGCAAAAAGTATCGGAGGCATCTGGTCCCAACTCGCGAGTAAGAGAGTAAGATATACATATGATGTATTTTTGAACAGCTTACTCTACAGGAAAGTGCTTGGCGCACTCTCTTCCATATGATTTAAGCGATAGAACGGCAACGCTGTTAACTTTAATCTCGCTCGCACTTACTCTCAGCTCTCAATGCTCTCTCTATGTTTAGGGATCGTTTCAATGTGTGTGTGTGTGTATTTGTCCGACGAGCAAAACTGCGCACAAATTCAATTTTTCCCAAATGCTGAGGCATTTCTACCCTTTTGAAGGCACGGCTAATATGAAATAGAGAAAGGGTTTGCCACGTCGATGCGAAATTCTGGCATTTTAGCTCGCTATCGTTGGTAAGGGTACCCAAGCGTTGACATGTGTGCATTTAGAATATTTTGGACTCGCTATACACGCATACTTGCATATTTTGTGTATGAATAGAAGCATTTATGCGCTTGTGTGCCTGTTGCTTGCCTGCCTGCCTGTCCCCGATGCAAATGTAACAAGATTTTAAGATTTCTGATTTTGGCCCTTTACACACAGACACACACATACAAATGTCTGTGAATGGGCTGATCATGGGCGCAAAAGAAAATACATTATTGGCTCGCGTCTGACGCGCGCCCTTATTTTGAGATTTTGATGATTGAATGTTGACCCCTTATTACCTGCAGCAGTTCGTTGGGTCGAATAGGTCAACTTTTGGCAAGCACCTGCATATAGAGGTCAAGTGACTGATCACCAAAATTATTAAAACTATAAATATCTAATCGCTCCTTTTTTTTTAATTTGGTATATTTTAATATTTTAAAGATATTTATTTTTACTCAAATTTCATTCAAAATCATTAAAAAGAAGGGCGCGTTATTATTTTATTTTAATGATGAGCCAGACATATATATATATATATATATATATATAGTTATTATTTAAATATATATATATAGTTGTTATTTTATTTTAATGATGAGCCAGACATGCAGCAGTCACTAATACTGACAACCAATTTAAACTTTCTAGATATCTTTTTTATACATTACCCATGTTTTGATATGCATACACATAGAATAGTATTACATTATAAGTCGAATAGTACCGCTTACAATTTAAAAGCGTGAATTATTTGTTTGTTTTTAGTTGCTTTAATAAACCATAAAAAGTGGCCATCATATTTTTCTTATCATTCCTTGTGTGATTTGTTTGTTGTTTATCACAAAAATTAAATATCGAAATTTTTCAATTCAAATTAAAAAAAAAAATATATATATATATATATATATATATATATATATATATATATATATATATATATATATATATATATATATTATATACTTTTAATTTATATACTTTACAAGCTAAATAGTAAATTGTATCAGGAGCAGTGGCTGGACAGAATGGATGCTCTCAAGGTATATATCGTTTAGTTGCACATGGATGTGTTAGCCATTTATTAGAGTATACGATGCTCATTGTTTATTTAATTGGTTATAAAAAATGTTTTAAGTTAATAATAATTGTGCACCTTACTGTCATTTGGTCTTGTTACCCATAGAGCTGCGACAGAGCTATTAAAAAACACTCCCAATATATTAATTCGGCACAATTTATTTAGGGATTTTGATGCTGCGGAAACTATCAAAGACAAGTTTAATAAACTTTTGGATGTCAAAGGCGTCAAAGGCCTTAGTAAGCTAATGAAGGAAATTGCCGTTACTGCTTCTTCTGGAAAACATGATAACGAACTTATTGGACGTGCAGTGATTTCTCTTAAGGTATAGTATTCATATTCATTAATCTATCTACTTTATTTTTTTTAATACTTAAATGTAACCAGGATATCATAACACAATTTGAAAAAAAAATTATGCAGTCTTTTCCGATGAGGATTGTTTATTTTTTTATTTATATTAAAACCCTTAACACTTTATTAAATCTCTAATTTCATATTGAATTTGAATTTATTTTATTGGGGAACCGTTGTCTTATCACGAGTATATGCTGTGCTTTGTTTATTAAACAATTTAATTTGTGAATATATCCTTAACAGCATGTTGTTTATGTCTTTTTTTATACACTGAACACATTAAAAATGGGTATAAGGGTATATTTTATTTGTGCAATATCCAAATGTATGTAACAGGCAGAAGGAAGCATCTCGGACCCCATAAAGTATATATATTCTTGATCAGCATCAATAGCTGAGTCGATCTAGCCATGTCCGTCTGTCTGTCCGTCCGTCAGCAAATTGGGTAAATAATAAGAGCTAGAGCCACCAAGCATGATATGTTGCTTCTAGAATATTCTAGATATTTCAAGTATCTTTCATTTCATACGTATCGCCACCTCCCCGCTACCACCCTAGAGCTATTAATCAAGTTAATAACCCAACTTTTATTGCCAAACAATTTAAACCCTGAACTGCCTTTTTCTACCCTGAACCCAGGCAGAAGGAAGCATCTCCGACCCCATAAAGTATATATATTCTTGATCAGCATCAATAGCCGAGTCGATCTAGCCATGTCCGTCTGTCTGTCCGTCCGTCTGTCTGTCCGTCCGTCCGTATGTATGAACGAAAGCATCTCAGAACATATAAGAGCTGTAGACTTGAAATTTTAGATGTAGGTGCTCCTACGCAGATCGAGTTTGTTTCCGATAATCGATAACATACTCCGTTTTTCAAGCAATCGATAAAAATGGATATAGATATCCTTTTTTTTGGGTAAATTTTTGGGCACATGGGTGACTGATTGGCCTGCCTGGTTCTCAGGGGAACTTACGAGAGAACAAATGTGAAATCGTGATACTATACCATATTAAGGAATCGGGAAATAACTCTGATTTCTCTCGCTCAGTTCATAGATCTTAGCTGAGTGCGTTTTTTAAAAATTAGGTATAATAACAAGCTAAAACCTCTAGCCCAGAGTTCCTGACAAGGTAATACCAAAGACAATATAAACACTAAGATGAGTAACGCCATACAACAAAATGCTACTATGCAGCTTGATTTTTTAAAAATTGAGAACGAAAACGAAATCAATTGCATTGCGCTCTCACAGCCGAGAGAACGAAAAAGCTAAAAATGGAATTTGCTCTCAGCTTCGGCTCTATGAGGGCCGTGCAAGCAATTATGTTTGTATGCGTGTGAATATACATACATAACAGCATATTTGAATGTGTTGTTATTCACTGCCCTGGCAAAGTCTCTGGCTGGCATAGAAACAATTTTCTTAGTTTTTAGCGCAGATCACGACCTACTCAAAATTTCTGTTGATATATGAATGCATTGTGTGTACTGGGGTTGGCTCCGTACAAAAAAATTTGTATTTTTAAGTCGATGCAAATATTTACGTAATTTTTTATATGAAATTATTAATTAAATTATTATTTTTTCAAAGATACATTTTATAAATTTTTTTTTTATTGTATTATTTTTGTTGTTCGAATTATAAAGAACAAAGTACGCAGGGAACACCGCGAGGAGACCATTATAATAATAATGGGGTCATAACTAAATATGACCTTCGGGTATTTTCTGCGGAGCCAACTTCAGTACACAAAATGCATTCATATATCAACATAAATTTGGGATAGGTCATGATCTGCGCTAGAAAACTACCAAAATAATTTCTTGCCAGCTAAAGCCAGAGCAGTGAATAACAACACATACATACATACTTTAAAGATCTTATGCATGCATAATTCACGCATACAACGAAAGGTGCACGCACGCTATTGGCTGAGACAAACACTTCTCGAGCATACACTGTCCAAAAAGAAAAGTGAAATCAATCTATGTGTGCTATTTTCTTAACATAGTTATTGCGCAAGAAGCTCCTTATGTAAAAATTATATAAGTTCTTAAACTTTCCTGTAAAATTAATCGTTAATATCTAGGGTAATATATCATTTAAATATAGCATGCATTTCATGGCGCAAGCACATTGCGTCGATCGTAAGTTCTAAACTTCTTCGCTCAATGTACTTCGAAAACGAAGCGACGCAAATCAGCATCGACCAGCTTTGCTGAAGGCAGGCTGGCGACTAACTTCGTAGCTCGTGTCAGCATCAGCAAGCCGCGACTTCGGCATTCGTTCGTCTGGTTTTTGGAGAACGAACAACCAGTCGGCAGGCATGCTGTACGAAGCCTCAAAGGCCAGATGAAAGGCCAGGCTAGAAATTTTGCGTCGCATTCAAATGTATGGGCGTTACTCATCTTAGTATTTATATTGTCTTTGGTAATACCCTGACAAAAAACAAGTTGCTTCCTCAATCAGACTCAGACGTTTGCAAGCGCCTTTACTCAACAGCCAAAACAACAACTAATCGATACTGAAAAAAAAAAAACAATTAAAATAGAAGCACACTACACGCAGTACAGAAAACAATACAATCGCATTTGCAATGATGTTAATGGAATTGAATATCGATGCGGCTGAATGTGTATGTGTACATATAAATTACTGATTAATGTATGTCCTGCGATGTCACACAATGTTATCCTGAGTTAGTTGCCTTAATCCAAATATTTTCTCCTTGATCCAGTAATATTACTGAAGATTATGTTCTTCTATTGCTGGGCTTGGGCTCAGACAATAATAAAAGATTTGTTTTATCGGCAATGCCGGAGCAGTTTCAGAGTGTTGCTCGATGCATATAAAACTGAACTATTGGGGTTTACAATAAGTAAATTATGCCCTAAGCGACAATGCATCACGCCACAAAGTCATGGTCGGCAAGCCGACTTAGCATTCCATACAGCGCAGCGCTTCACTTTGAATATTAAGTGTCAGCATACCACTGTTGGTCGTTCTTAGCGCAGAGCGCTGAACTCAAATGTGTCGCATCAGCATTTTCATGCAAAGCTACTTAAAAACTGGGGCGATACATTGTGCAATATTTAACTTAGCTGTTAACTACCCACCCTCAGTATGATGACCGTCCATGGGCATAAGTTGTCAAAGGCCTTCTGTATCTCCATAGAGGCTTGTCTTCTCCTTAGTACCAGAAAAAGGTGAATGAGCCGATTAGTCCAACATTCAAGATCACACCAACTGCGAACCAGAGTTTGGTCGAGCCTGGACTCTACTAGTTGCGTCTCGGTGATTCTGATCTTCAAGAAATCTGCTTCATCAGGTGTGCCTGCAACCACCTTCAATGTCGTCTAAAAAGTCTAAGCTTCTAGCAAATCTATGGTGTACTTTAAGAACGGACAATAGAGATCGTATTTGTTTCCGATAATCGATAACTTACTCAGTTTTTAAAGCAATCGATAAAAATGGATATAGATATCCATTTATTTTGGGTAAATTTTTGTGCACATGGGTGACTGATTGGCCTGAAATCGTGATACTATACCATATTAAGGAATCGGGAAATAACTCTGATTTCTCTCGCTCAGTTCATAGATCTTAGCTGAGCGCGTTTTTTAAAAATTAGGTATAATAACAAGCTAAGACCTCTAGCCCAGAGTTCCTGACAAGGTAATACCAAAGACAATATAAACACTAAGATGAGTAACGCCATACAACAAAATGCTACTATGCAGCTTGATTTTTCGAAAATTGAGAACGAAAACGAAATTTGTAGCATTGCGCTCTCACAGCCGAGAGAACGAAAAAGCTAAAAATGGAATTTGCTCTCAGCTTCGGCTCTATGAGGGCCGTGCAAGCAATTATGTTTGTATGCGTGTGAATATACATACATAACAGCATATTTGAATGTGTTGTTATTCACTGCCCTGGCAAAGTCTCTGGCTGGCATAGAAACAATTTTCTTAGTTTTTAGCGCAGATCACGACCTACTCAAAATTTCTGTTGATATATGAATGCATTGTGTGTACTGGGGTTGGCTCCGTACAAAAAAATTTGTATTTTTAAGTCGATGCAAATATTTACGTAATTTTTTATATGAAATTATTAATTAAATTATTATTTTTTCAAAGATACATTTTATAAATTTTTTTTTTATTGTATTATTTTTGTTGTTCGAATTATAAAGAACAAAGTACGCAGGGAACACCGCGAGGAGACCATTATAATAATAATGGGGTCATAACTAAATATGACCTTCGGGTATTTTCTGCGGAGCCAACTTCAGAACACAAAATGCATTCATATATCAACATAAATTTGGGATAGGTCATGATCTGCGCTAGAAAACTACCAAAATAATTTCTTGCCAGCTAAAGCCAGAGCAGTGAATAACAACACATACATACATACTTTAAAGATCTTATGCATGCATAATTCACGCATACAACGAAAGGTGCACGCACGCTATTGGCTGAGACAAACACTTCTCGAGCATACACTGTGCAAAAAGAAAAGTGAAATCAATCTATGTGTGCTATTTTCTTAACATAGTTATTGCGCAAGAAGCTCCTTATGTAAAAATTATATAAGTTCTTAAACTTTCCTGTAAAATTAATCGTTAATATCTAGGGTAATATATCATTTAAATATAGCATGCATTTCATGGCGCAAGCACATTGCGTCGATCGTAAGTTCTAAACTTCTTCGCTCAATGTACTTCGAAAACGAAGCGACGCAAATCAGCATCGACCAGCTTTGCTGAAGGCAGGCTGGCGACTAACTTCGTAGCTCGTGTCAGCATCAGCAAGCCGCGACTTCGGCATTCGTTCGTCTGGTTTTTGGAGAACGAACAACCAGTCGGCAGGCATGCTGTACGAAGCCTCAAAGGCCAGATGAAAGGCCAGGCTAGAAATTTTGCGTCGCATTCAAATGTATGGGCGTTACTCATCTTAGTATTTATATTGTCTTTGGTAATACCCTGACAAAAAACAAGTTGCTTCCTCAATCAGACTCAGACGTTTGCAAGCGCCTTTACTCAACAGCCAAAACAACAACTAATCAATACTGAAAAAAAAAAAAACAATTAAAATAGAAGCACACTACACGCAGTACAGAAAACAATACAATCGCATTTGCAATGATGTTAATGGAATTGAATATCGATGCGGCTGAATGTGTATGTGTACATATAAATTACTGATTAATGTATGTCCTGCGATGTCACACAATGTTATCCTGAGTTAGTTGCCTTAATCCAAATATTTTCTCCTTGATCCAGTAATATTACTGAAGATTATGTTCTTCTATTGCTGGGCTTGGGCTCAGACAATAATAAAAGATTTGTTTTATCGGCAATGCCGGAGCAGTTTCAGAGTGTTGCTCGATGCATATAAAACTGAACTATTGGGGTTTACAATAAGTAAATTATGCCCTAAGCGACAATGCATCACGCCACAAAGTCATGGTCGGCAAGCCGACTTAGCATTCCATACAGCGCAGCGCTTCACTTTGAATATGAAGTGTCAGCATACCACTGTTGGTCGTTCTTAGCGCAGAGCGCTGAACTCAAATGTGTCGCATCAGCATTTTCATGCAAAGCTACTTAAAAACTGGGGCGATACATTGTGCAATATTTAACTTAGCTGTTAACTACCCACCCTCAGTATGATGACCGTCCTCGGGCATAAGTTGTCAAAGGCCTTCTGTATCTCCATAGAGGCTTGTCTTCTCCTTAGTACCAGAAAAAGGTGAATGAGCCGATTAGTCCAACATTCAAGATCACACCAACTGCGAACCAGAGTTTGGTCGAGCCTGGACTCTACTAGTTGCGTCTCGGTGATTCTGATCTTCAAGAAATCTGCTTCATCAGGTGTGCCTGCAACCACCTTCAATGTCGTCTAAAAAGTCTAAGCTTCTAGCAAATCTATGGTGTACTTTAAGAACGGACAATAGAGATCGTATTTGTTTCCGATAATCGATAACTTACTCAGTTTTTCAAGCAATCGATAAAAATGGATATAGATATCCATTTATTTTGGGTAAATTTTTGGGCACATGGGTGACTGATTGGCCTGAAATCGTGATACTATACCATATTAAGGAATCGGGAAATAACTCTGATTTCTCTCGCTCAGTTCATAGATCTTAGCTGAGCGCGTTTTTTAAAAATTAGGTATAATAACAAGCTAAGACCTCTAGCCCAGAGTTCCTGACAAGGTAATACCAAAGACAATATAAACACTAAGATGAGTAACGCCATACAACAAAATGCTACTATGCAGCTTGATTTTTTAAAAATTGAGAACGAAAACGAAATCAATAGCATTGCGCTCTCACAGCCGAGAGAACGAAAAAGCTAAAAATGGAATTTGCTCTCAGCTTCGGCTCTATGAGGGCCGTGCAAGCAATTATGTTTGTATGCGTGTGAATATACATACATAACAGCATATTTGAATGTGTTGTTATTCACTGCCCTGGCAAAGTCTCTGGCTGGCAAAGAAACAATTTTCTTAGTTTTTTTGCGCAGATCACGACCTACTCAACATTTCTGTTGATATATGAATGCATTTTGTGTACTGAGGTTGGCTCCGTACAAAAAAATTTGTATTTTTAAGTCGATGCAAATATTTATGTAATTTTTTATATGAAATTATTAATTAAATTATTATTTTTCAAATATACATTTAATAAATTTTTTTTTTATTGTATTATTTTTGTTGTTCGAATTATAAAGAACAAAGTACGCAGGGAACACCGCGAGGAGACCATTATAATTATAATGGGGTCATAACTAAATATGACCTTTGGGTATTTTCTGCGGAGCTAACTTCAGTACACAAAATGCATTCATATGTCATGATCTGCGCTAGAAAACTAACAAAATTAATTTCTTGCCAGCTAAAGCCAGAGCAGTGAATAACAACATATACATACATACTTTAAAAATCTTATGCATGCATAATTCACGCATACAACGAAAGGTGCACGCACGCTATTGGCTGAGACAAACACTTCTCGAGCATACACTGTCCAAAAAGAAAAGTGAAATCAATCTATGTGTGCTATTTTCTTAACATAGTTATTGCGCAAGAAGCTCCTTGTGTAAAAATTATATAAGTTCTTAAACTTTCCTGTAAAATTAATCGTTAATATCTAGGGTAATATACCATTTAAATATAGCATGCATTTCATGGATAAAGCACAAGCACATTGCGTCGATCGTAAGTTCTAAACTTTTTCGCTCAATGTACTTCGAAAACGAAGCGACGCAAATCAGCATCGACCAGCTTTGCTGAAGGCAGGCTGGCGACTAACTTCGTAGCTCGTGTCAGGATCAGCAAGCCGCGACTTCGGCATTCGTTCTTCTGGTCTTTGGAGAACGAACAACCAGTCGGCAGGCTGCTGTACGAAGCCTCAAAGGCCAGATGAAAGGCCAGGCTAGAAATTTTGCGTCGCATTCAAATGTATGGGCGTTACTCATCTTAGTATTTATATTGTCTTTGGTAATACCCTGACAAAAAACAAGTTGCTTCCTCAATCAGACTCAGACGTTTGCAAGCGCCTTTACTCAACAGCCAAAACAACAACTAATCGATACTGAAAAAATAAAAACAATTAAAATAGAAGCACACTACACGCAGTACAGAAAACAATACAATCGCATTTGCAATTATGTTAATGGAATTGAATATCGATGCGGCTGAATGTGTATGTGTACATATAAATTATTAATTAATGTATGTCCTGCGATGTCACACAATGTTATCCTGGGTTAGTTGCCTTAATCCAAATATGTTCTCCTTGATCCAGTAATATTACTGAAGATTATGTTTTGAAGTTGACTTCTATTGCTGGGCTTGGGCTCAGACAATAATAAAAAGTTTGTTTTATCGGCAATGCCGGAGCAGTTTCAGAGTGTTGCTCGATGCATTTAAAACTGAACTATTGGGGTTTACAATAAGTAAATTATGCCCTAAGCGACAATGCATCACGCCACAAAGTCATGGTCGGCAAGCCGACTTAGCATTCCATACAGCGCAGCGCTTCACTTTGAATATGAAGTGTCAGCATACCACTGTTGGTCGTTCTTAGCGCAGAGCGCTGAACTCAAATGTGTCGCATCAGCATTTTCATGCAAAGCTACTTAAAAACTAGGGTGATACATTGTGCAATATTTAACTTAGCTGTTAACTACCCATCCTCAGTATGATGACCGTCCTCGGGCATAAGTTGTCAAAGGCCTTCTGTATCTCCATAGAGGCTTGTCTTCTCCTTAGTACCAGAAAAAGGTGAATGAGCCGATAAGTCCAACATTCAAGATCACACCAACTGCGAACCAGAGTTTGGGCGAGCCTGAACTCTACTAGTTGCGTCTCGGTGATTCTGATCTTCAAGAAATCTGCTTCATCAGGTGTGCCTGCAACCACCTTCAATGTCGTCTCAAAAAGTCTAAGCTTCTAGCAAATCTATGGTGTACTTTAAGAACGGACAATTGGGTTCTTAGGTGTTCTGTATCATATCGCATATGCGATTGGGGAAAGGAATCGGACAATTTTTCTGTTTCATCTATCATACTGCTAAACTCTGAAAGGTTACTTGAGTGTCTTAAAGAGTCCCTATGTTCGAACACTAACACCTCACCGTCTATTACCGGGATGTAGTTAGCGTGCGAAAAGTCGGTGATCCGTGCATTAGCCGCTGCCAGTGAGATAAGCAATGTGAGGGAAAACCTAAAATTCAAGTATAGCGTGAAACAGGGTGCTTTAACTTTTCTTAAACTGACTTACTAACTAATTGTAGAGGGGAACCTATTTGAGGTTGTCTTTGTGGACCACCCTCCCCTTAATGAGAACAGACGTTCCTAGGTCTGCTTCCACTTTTTGCTCTGTGCATAACGGGGTCAGCTTGTTTCCTAACCTCCTATTGTTCTTTTGGTATACCTTTTCTCCTACCTCAAAGGCACGGTTTTGTCTGGAATTGTTGCATATTTTGATGTTGTGTTCTTGGGCTTTTACTAGCCCTTCTGTGCGTGAACAATCTCATTTGGTTTCATAAGGGTGACTAAGACTACCGTTGCCCTCAGGATTAGTTCTACCGTGTTACTGATTTTTCTCTCTAGCTTTAGGCATCTAGCGATTTCTGCCAAGGTGCTATGAAAACGTTCAACTTGACCATTCGATGAGCTATGCAGCGGGGGCGCATTCACAACGTCAATGCCGTAGCTATTTCTGAGCATAGAGGTGATTGTCTCGGAATTGAAAGCATCCTCATTATGCAATATATCGTTTTGAATTTAGAAAAAACATGTTTACAAGCTGCAATAGGGGACCTGTGATGGCGACAATAGTTCTGGACAATATCGATTGAACGACTGCAAACTTGGAGAGCTTGTTAATACATGTCAGGAATTGTTTTTTATCGGTCGAGAAGATGTCTATGTGCAATATTTCGCCAGCGTAACTTGGGATGGGTGTTACCCCGAGCTCTTGTCTTGTTTTAGGGTGCCTGTCATATTTGGCTTTGGTACAGATTCTTTGGCTAAGCTGTTCATATTGGAAAAATAGTAATCGCGAGGGACTTGTTTGACATTTTCCTGCGCCGCTCTGTGCGCACGATTGTGCTCAGCTGTGATAACTTCTAACTGATCATTTTTATCGGTTATGTCTTGCACGAAATTTTTACAGTTATGAAATTGGGTGGCTGGTAAGTGGGAAATTAGCTCGTGTTGGAAGCTTGCTAAGGTAGGCAGGTCGCAGTGTTAATGACGTCTGTGTTCTCGCGCTCTTTAAGAGGCTTTAAAATGCTGCTTATCGGTGAAATTGATAAAGTGGCGTGTTTTGCTGCGAAACATCACTAGATTGCGATTTAGCGAAAAACGTGCTTCCTCAAGAACAATTTGGTTCCTGAAGCAGTTTAGTGGCTTATCAGTAGCCTCGATTGTTTAGATCAGTGACATTCCGCTGTGAACGATTGCACCGTCCGACTTAGGTTCATCTTGCAGAGCGTTAAGATTCTGCCTGGAAAGGGCATCGGCAACAAAATTTTCTTTGCTTGGTTTATAAAAAACTTTGGCAATGTGCTGGTATATGTATGCCGTCCATCTTTTTATTTTTGCGTTCGTGTTTTTGTCAGCTACCGCGAATGTGAGGGGCTGGTGATCAGTGAAGATGCTAATTTCCCTGGACCCATACAGAAAGTTCTGCAATTTTCCCAAAGCCCATATTCTCTTTCATTAGTGGCGAAGTTTAGCTCTGCTTGTTTAAGGGTACGGGATATCATTGTAATTGGTCTACCATCTTGGGATAGGACTGCGCCAATGCCACTAGCCGAGGCATCGGTGGTAAGGTCAAAGGGCTTTTTAAAATCTGGGTACATAAGTATGACATCTTCTGATGCCAAAATATTGCGAAGGCTCTCGAAAGCATTACTTAGAACTCGACAGGGATTTTCTTTGACATGTGCTTACTAACCGAGCCCTTTTCGCCTTTAAGTATATCCGTTATTGGCCGAGCTATAGTGGCAAGGTCCTTGATAAAGACCCTGTAGTAACATGCTAGTCCTATGAAGGATCTGACATTGCACACGCTTTTCGGTTCAGGGTATTCTTGAATAGCTTTTACCTTTTGCGGGTCGGATTTTGCTCCGTTCTTGCTCACAATGAAACCTGGGTATTCTACGCTTTCTTTAAGAAAACTAGTTTTTTCCTGGCTTATTCTCATGTTAGCAACGGTTAGACACTTGAGTACAGCATCGATGTGGCAAACATGATCTGATTCATTGTTTGAAAGTACTATGACGTCATATATATAGACGTAGCATATCTTTCCAATATGTTCCATTAGAACATCGTCCAATGCCCTTTGAAAAATGCTGCTTGCATTTTTTAGGCCGAACGGCAGACGACAAAATTCGTATTTGCCGCTATTTACTGAGAACGATGTCTTTTCACGGTCGTGCTCTGCAAGGTAAAGCTGGTGGTACCCTGACTTTAAGTCTAGGTTGGTTAAAACCTTCGCCTTTCCAAGGTTCGCTAGAATCATGGGAATGCTGGGCATTGGGTAACGGTCTGGGATGGTTCGTTCGTTAAGCTTACTGAAATCGATGACTAAGCTCTTTTTCGGGTTACCATAAGCGTCAGAACCTTTCTTGTCGTCAACTCAAGTTGGGCTGTTGTAGGGCTACCTCGAGGGCCTGATAATGCCGTCTTTTAGCATTTGTTTGACATCGTTGTTTACAATGTCGGAAACGCCCATAAGGTTTGGGTAGGCTCTGGAGTACACCGGTTCGTTATCTACTGTCCGAATCGTGGCAATGACAGCGGTGTTGAAAGGGAGAGCTTTGTTAGCTGTTGAAAAAGCTTTTTTCCTTTTAATTATCATACTCTTAAATTCTTTCTTAACGGAGGCAGGCACCACAATATCATTGACATCGGTGAAAGTTAGCGCAAATGTGGTACTGAAGTTGTCAGAAATGCCCTGATATTCCAGAGTGCTCTTTGCTAAGTTCAACTTAACCCCGGCCTGTGTTAACAGGTAAAAGCCTCTGATAGCGTCGAACGAGCTGAAAGTGTCTAGCACAAAAAATGGTGAAGTTCACCGCAAACGGTTTGGTGACCGGCATTATGATTTTGAGCTCCTTTACGGGCTTGACATAATTTTTTGCGGCACCTGTGTCGATTAGCATTATTAATGTTCTCCCAGCCAACCGTCGCTCGATGAACGTCAACCGGGAGTGTTCCATATCTATTCTTGAAGGTTTCCCTTTGGGCGCTTGACAAAATCCTGATTTTGGTCTGTTTTGCTAAACCTGCCTGGCTTGCCATGGGAACGGCTTTTGCTGTTTTCAGCAACTTGAGCCCGCTCCTCCACAGCCTTAGCGTAAGAGTTTGCGAAAACGCTTCTCTCAATACTAGCCTCTGCCTCTCTGGCCAGAGCCAGCGCAGAAGGAAGGTCTTTAGTCTATGCTGGAAAGACGACGGCTCTGAGAGATTTTTTTAGGCCTGAAACAACGGAATGCAGGGCGTCGGCCCTCGGAAGTTATTCGAAGTTGAGCAAATCGGCGCCCTCTTGCTCGTGTGTCATGACAATCTTGTTGGTCACTAGTGTGAGCTTTTTCTCGATCTTGCCGTAGTATTGCATTAAGGGCATGTCACCTTGCCTGACCATTTCTAATCCCTGCCTCAGTAGACGCAAAGATGTCTAATCCGAGTAGGTACAATCTAGTCTGGACAATATGGCATCAAAGTTTAACACTGTGTTGTGTGACTCCAGCTGGGCCTCTGATTTTGTTTATAATGATGGCGACAGCTTGGTAATGTGCGCTGCTGCCGTTATAAGGCTTGAACAGCTTGTAAGCGTATATGACCGATTGCCTCCATGCTACATACTCATCCTGAATGCCTGTGAACTTAGGGACGGACTTGATTATGTCCAGCTGGATGTCACATCTGACATCAGGCCTAACTGATATTTTTGCGTATGTAATAATTTGAGGTGTTTCCACCTGTAAATTCTGCACCTGAGCGACTAATGAATTAAACTGAGCTTGCAACTGGGATTGCTGTTGCGACAGCGCCTGTCTGACGGCATTGTCAATTAGGCCTGAAACAACATATATATATATATATATATATACAGCCACACGTTTTCTTTAATAACTTCTGTGTTTCTTAAGCGATCTTGATGAAATTTGATGTATTAGATCTTATTGAACTATATAATTATTGGACTGTAGTGTATTCGCAAAATTACATTAAATTTGTAGCTTAAATTGGTGGGCAATACCAATTCCTTTATTTACTTGATTTATAGCTATGTGGTGGATGATAAATATAAATAGATAGTAAATATAAACATATTCTAACACCTACATTTCAAGTTGAGTGACGCCATCTCCTAAAACGTACGGGATTTATTTTGAGATTTGACTTATCGATTCCTTGGAATCTTGGGAAGGTATCGATTATCGGATGTTAAGTAGAGACATAGCAAGTGGTGCGGTCTGTCGCGAGTTCGAGCCCTACCGAGGAAAATATTTGTTTTTTGGCTGATGGGGCTGTTGAGTAAATTCGTCAACAAGTAGTACGGTCAGTTTTTAGTTCAAAGCCTGCAAATTGAACTTTAAATTTGTAATTTACCTTTAATACTTCAAACGAGGCCTTTGCGCGAATTGCATTTGGTGTTGGAATAAGAGGGTTCACGGTATTCCCTAGGCGGGAGCTTCCGGCTTGCACCTCTTACTTGATTCTTCTTGGTTTTTATACATTGAACCCTTTAAAAATGGCTAAAAGGGGTATAATGTATTTGGGCAAATTTATGTAAAAGGCAGAAAAAGGCATTGTCCGTCCATCCGGCCGTCTGTCCGCCTGTGCGTCTGTCCGTATGTATGAACGCAAGTATCTCAGAACCTCTAAGAGCTAGAGAAATTTCAGATGTTTGTCCTCCTAGTGCCTGCGCAGATCGAGTTTGTTTTGGATAATCGATAAGTTTCCGTTTCCAAGCAATCGATAAGAATCGATATCGATATCCTGTTTTTTGGCAATTTTGGAAAATAATAATAAGAGCTAGAGTCATCAAACTTGACATATAGCTTCTAAAATAGAATATAATATGCATTTGATGTTGGAAGAAAAGGGGTCCAGGGTATTCCCTAGTCGGGAGCTCTCAACTAGCACCTCTTACTTGTTTAAATTGAATTATTAATTAAATTATTATTTTTTTAAAGTAATACAAAATAAATTAAGAAATAAAAGTTGCGAATAATATTAGTTTAATTTAATGAAGTTGTATAATGGCATCGACTTAAAGCCTCAGTACACAACATACGTTCATATGTCAACACAAATTTGGGATAGGTCATTTGTTTATTTACCAGCCAGAGAGCAGTGAATAACAACACATATATAGTGACATATCCACAGTCGCACCCACCCTTTAACATAACTTAGCACATAAGCACAAGTATAAACATTTCTAATATTGTAAACAAAGAGCCTGGTGATAACATCGACATTGGTCAAGATCAAACTGTCCCCCTTGGTAGACATAAACAATTCACCCTAAATATCACGCCACTGTCAATGTTCCCATCAGAGCATTATTCCACGCATAATTGCTACCTCAGCTCAAACTTCACTCAATTTTGACTCAAGCTCTCTCAAAACGAAGTTTGCTAAGCGACCGCAACAGTTAGATAAATCAGTTCATATTCGGGAAGCAAATCTGAATGTACACAACAAAAGTAGCCGTTAGTGAAAATAATAAATTGAAATATATTTTTTTTTAGTAACTTAACGTGTACAACCTAATTATATACATATTTTGATGTAGCTATGCATGCCTAATTCAAAAATACATTGTTATTTTCTTAACATTGTTGTGTCACAAGATCAGCTTTGTAAAAAAATTAATTTATTCTTAAATTTACCTGAATACATTTTTTGTTGGTATCTATACCCTAGATACTAAGAAGATACAATATCATGTATCATTTTAAATAATGCATGCATTCATGGATTAAGCAAAAGTACTTTGCGTCGATCGTAAGTTCAAAACTTTTTCGTTCAATGTATTTCGAAAACGAAGCAACGCTAGCGACGGTACCATCGACCAGCTTTACTGAAGGCGACTAACTTCGTTTTAAATATTAGGTAGCCATTCTTAACTTGGGTCGGGTTTATTTCTATACTTTGGGGTTTGACTTCTCGGACGATTTTGGTTATGAAAAATATTATAAGTGCGCTGATAGTATTAAGTTTGGTTTTCTTGGGTTTGACGTTCGTTTAATCTGGAATTTGTATATTTACTTAGATTAAATTTTTCCTACGTAAATTAAGATTTGTAGTGTGTTATTTTTCTACCTCTATCGATTTCTTCAAAATACTTATCATCTGTTATACTTATCTGAGATTTCCTGTTTTCTTGAATGGGGTTGTGGTTTTTGATCTTACTAGAGGTGATTCCTTAAACCAAATGAGCCAATTGGTTGCCTGCCTGCTAGCCCCTTGCAAATTTGACAAGAGTTGAAGTTTTTGTGATTTCTGAATTTCGAGTTTTATACACAGCTCTAAACGCGTGTCAATAATAAAAATTTTCGTTTTGGCCCATAATATGCCGATTACAGACACATGATCTTCGAGTCTTAATTATTGTATAAAGCTTGACCCTTTATAACGGACGAAATGCCTCCGACATTTAAGAGAAATTGAATTTGTGTGCATTGTTGCTTGTACACACATAGACAGTACAACGGTACATAGGATAATGAAAGAGCATTGAGAGTAAGCAAGAAAAAACAACGATGCCGCTCTATCGTAAAAATCATATGAAGAGAGTAAGCCAAAGCAGTTTCCTGACAGCGATTCTGTTCTGCCATACAAATTATATGTATTTCTCTCTTGCTCGCTAATTTGGACCAGATGTCAGCGTGTTTCTCATATCTATATGTATATATAACAAGATCTAAAATTTCCTTTTGACTGCTGTCACTGTTGATTTCATTTTCGTTTATTGTTCTGCTGGCATAGCAAATTGGTTTATAGTCTTGGGATCTGTGTGTGAACGCTTCGATGTAGTGTTTATCTTTTGTGTTTATGACTGCACCTTTTTCAATTTTGCTGTCATTGGTTTCGCTATTTTTGCACAGTTTGGAATTCCTAAAATGATTTGATTCCCTTCATTGTTGTAGGTATTGAGAATTTTTGTATTGCTTTTGGCTTCTGCGTTCTGTTATTATAATTTTGTGGTTTAGGTGTGTGGCTATGATTTTGAGCGGTGAGAATCTTGAAAATGTATAATAAACTTTCATTATTGACCTTTGATCAGCCTTTGGCATCCAAGAACGTATCAAATAAACTATCACAAAGATCATCTAAAATGATTTTAAAGCCGTATGGTAAACAAAAACTTTTCATCCAACCAGTTTTTCGCTAATTAACCACTGTTGTGAGTGGAACTTCCCAATTCAATGAAGCACGTATTCATTAAGTTCTTATATAGAGCTTTGAAAAAAAGTTTTAAGCAAATCGGAAAAAGTTAAACATTTGCCCCTTTTAACACCTAATTTTTTCAGAAATGTTATTAGAGACTACAGCTGAGAAGAAGGGTGTAAGCATGAAAAAGTGCTCTTAAGTAAAAGTAAAAATAATCTCAATTTGCAAACAGAAAGTAAGATAGTTAATAAAGTAGAGAAATTTATGCTAGATATAAAGAGTGTTAAGTAGATAGGATAGAGAGACAGTAATGTAACATCGCCCACCCAGTTGAGAAAAATGTACAGCCAGTCCGGCAAGCTATACCTCTGCTCATAGCTGGGAATGGTCAGTGACTTCCCGAAGGTATAGTGGAAGCAACGATATTATTAGGGGTAGAGAAAACGTGATGCAGACTATTGTATATTTTACATAGCACGCGAAAAGCATTGTGCATAGCGTAGTCGTTTGTGCACGTAGATAGAAATAAGGGGCGATAATTCCCGGGTGGTCTAAGCGGAACAAAGAATTGAATACGCCCCTTGAAAAGGAGAATCTATATCGCCAACAATCAACTTATGAAGAAAGACGGAATCGAGAATTGCCATTCGGTTGGTTATCGACGGAAGATTAAGAAGAAGCACCCTGCAGGAGTAGGATTGCAACCGAAAATTAGACTCCCAAGAGAGATGTACATGGTTTCATTAAAAAAATGACCGGTAAAATCTTTAGACCATCGCTTAATGAATCCAAGTACACCTTTTGCCTTATTATCTATGTAAAGATTGAACCAAAGCTTAGAATCAACAAGAAAGAGGTTCTTGTCGGGAGCTCCCGACAAGGGATACCCTGACCCCTCTTCTTCCAGCACCAAATGCAGCTCGCGCTACGCGCTCTTTTGTTGTACGAAAGATATATTTAAAAAAATGTTTTCTTGGCAGGGCTCTAACTCGTGACATACCACACCACATGCCACCGCCTCTACTCAAGAGCTACACCAGTAATTAAGTCTCAGTGATAAAAAAAACTTTAATAGCAGCACAGAAATCAATACAATTGCAATTACAATGTTGTTGATAGAATTCGAAGCAGACGCGCATTAATGTGTGTGTGTACATGTATACAGAAATTCTCGGAAACATGTGCACAGTCAAAATACCGAAAAACAAAACAAATACCGATCTTAATGAAATTTTCGACAGTATATCTTATTGTACCATAGAATATTTGTGTATTCTCAAAAAGTCAATTGCATTTTAATTGTGACTTAACTTGGTTGGCAATACAAGTTGGGTTATTAACTTGCTGTATAGCTCGTTGGTGGTAGCGAGGAGGTGGCCATATGTATAAAATAAAAGATACTTGAAATATATAAAAAATATATATATATATAATATCACTTTGGTAACTCTATATCTTTATATTTACCCAATTTGCTCAGCAAATGTCAAGCTCGATCTGCGATAACATTTCAATAGCTCGTATAGGTTCTGAGATCCTTGCGTTCATACATACGGACAGACAGGCAGACGGACAGACGGACATGTCTAGATCAACTCGGCTATTGATGCTGATCAAGAATATATATAATTTATGGGGTCGGAGATGCTTCCTTCTGCCTGTTACATACATTTGGATTTTGCACAAATACAATATACCCTTATACCCATTTTTAATGGGTTCAGGGTATAATCATCGAAAAAGTTTCGATTTTCGCACCGACCTCTATTTTGAAAAAAAAAGCGTGATGTAGCACCTTGCCATTTTGTCGATTTGGGTCAAAATTTTGGATTTCCTTTTTTTTTTGATGCCAATCGTTAGAACTGATCCTTGCGAGTCACAAATGGTATAAAATTTCAAAATCGGACATTATTTGACGGAAATATTCCAAAAAATCATCAAAAAGGTTGCATTTACGAACGAATCGGTTTTTTGTCAACAACATTCAAAAAGGTGTAACATTTTAAAATCAGACATTATTTACCCGAGATATTAAAAAAAAATCATCGAAAAAGTTTAGATTTTCGCACCGACCTCGATTTTGAAAAAAAAAACCTGATGTAACCCCTTGTCATTTTGTCGATTTGGGTCAAAATTTTGGATTTCCTTTTTTTTTATGCGAATCGATACAACTGATCCTTACGAGTCAAAAATGGTATAAAATTCCAAAATCGGACATTATTTGACGGAAATATTCCAGAAAATCATCAAACAGGTTGACTTTACGAACGAATCGGTTTTTTGTCTACAACATTTTTTTTAACAAAACGATGTTTAATTTGCTTGAATGCCAATTGATGGTAGGGATCCGTACGCATTAAAAAAGGTATACGATTTTAAAATCAGACATTGAATTAAGCACTTATGATAAAAAAAGGAAATTAAATAGCATTACAGAAAAAAGTCGCAATAACCATGCAGTTAAAATGCGAAGCAGACGCGCATGAATGTGTGTTTGTACATGTATACAGAAATTCTTAAAGATGCTGTTCTATTCAATTGTGAAATTGCATATAACTTTGTTTTTTTTTTTTAAACCGATCTTTATGAAATCTTCTACAGTATATCTTATTGTATCATAGAATATTTGTGTATACTGAAAAAGTCATTTGCAAATAAATTTTGGCTTAAATTGGTTGGCAATAAAAGTTTGGTGGTAGCGGAGAGGTGGCGATAGGTGTAAAATGATGATTTAATGGGTTCAGGGTATAAAAAGAGTAAACAGTAAAGGTCACAGATGACTCCCTTGAGTAACACTAGTAACCTGAACCTGTTTAGAGGTAGTCAACCTCAGCCGACTGAGGGAAACCTATTCGATCAAGTTAAACTAGCAAGAGGTTCTAGTCGGGAGCTCCCGACTAGGGAATACCCTGAACCCTCTTATTCCAACACCAAATAAATTTAAAAAAAAAGTTCCCTTGGCAGGGTTCGAACTCGCAACTGACCGCGTTACTTGCTGTCGACTCTACTCAACAGCCACACAAGCAAAAAAAAAAAAAAAAACTTTCCCCGTTAGGGCTCGAACGCGCGACAGACCGCGCCACGTGGTATGCCTCTACTCAGCAGCCACACCAATTATTAAGTTCTTATGATAAAAAAGGAACTAAATTAGCATTATAGAAAAAAGTCGCAATTACCATGTTGTTAGAATGCGAAGCAGACGGGCATGAATGTGTGTGTGTAGATGTATTTTTAATAGGTTCAGGGTATAAAAAGTAAAATGTCATGGAGACAAGCGGCTTACTGAAGTCAGTGAACATGACATCAGTTTGCATTTTGCAAGGAGGTAAACTCTAATAGATTGGTCGTTGTTGCCCGATTCTTTACGAATCCTTGTTGAACAGGGGAAACAACTGATTTTCAGAAATGGTGCAAATTCGAAGTGATTTTTTTTTTTAATTTAGGAATAGCGGACAGTTTTGCAATACCCCTGTAATTTTGTTGTAATGACAAAATTGGAGATGAATCCAAGTTGCTAGGCAGAAACAATAGAAACGTAGGTGTCTGGACAGACAGAGGAAACTGCAAAAATGGAGGCTCCAACTGGCGATTGGTTGGAGACTCGAATTTGTATTTGTTAAAACTGGTGTCAAAATTACTCGAAAGCTGCTTAGGCACGTTATTCAGTTTTAAGAATTGATTTTTCACAGAATTATACACTCTGGAGAAGTCAATTTGCTTGTTGATGCATTTTGGCAATTGCAGCGATCTTGCCGCAATCACACCCAGTCAGTTCTGCACATTTAGCATGCATCATCTTTTCACACAGCCAGCAAATAATAAATTGCGGCAGTGCAGAATCATCAGCCTACTTACAATATGACATAATTTGTACCGGCGTTTAAAGATAAGCAAAAGTTACAACAGCGCGATTCACAAGCAGAAATACGCAGCAGCGAACACACGCACAAACAAGTGTATGCATAGGGGAGCACCAAAATAAAAGAATCAAAGCAGGCATAAACAACAATACGGACGCCGCGTTTTACAATTGTAAAAATTAACAGGCTTACGCTTCACAGCAGATAACTTTTTCAATAAAGCACCAAAAATGAAACATTTAGAAATAAAAAGCAGGATTAAAACGCGAAAATATATAAAAATCTTAGAGCACACACGTCAATCACTCTCTTAAAGATACCCAAGTCCCACAAAGAGTCCATTAAATACTTCGAGGGCGTATTATTTGACTTTGGACGAAAAACTTTGCGGCGGTCATGTAAATCAAATCAAACCGATCATTCAGCTGTCCTTTTATTTGTATTTATTGTATTTATTGTTGTGTCACAAGATCAGCTTTGTAAAAAAATTAATTTATTCTTAAATTTACCTGAATACATTTTTTGTTGGTATCTATACCCTAGATACTAAGAAGATACAATATCATGTATCATTTTAAATAATGCATGCATTCATGGATTAAGCAAAAGTACTTTGCGTCGATCGTAAGTTCAAAACTTTTTCGTTCAATGTACTTCGAAAACGAAGCAACGCTAGCGACGGTACCATCGACCAGCTTTACTGAAGGCGACTAACTTCGTTTTAAATATTAGGTAGCCATTCTTAACTTGGGTCGGGTTTATTTCTATACTTTGGGGTTTGACTTCTCGGACGATTTTGGTTATGAAAAATATTATAAGTGCGCTGATAGTATTAAGTTTGGTTTTCTTGGGTTTGACGTTCGTTTAATCTGGAATTTGTATATTTACTTAGATTAAATTTTTCCTACGTAAATTAAGATTTGTAGTGTGTTATTTTTCTACCTCTATCGATTTCTTCAAAATACTTATCATCTGTTATACTTATCTGAGATTTCCTGTTTTCTTGAATGGGGTTGTGGTTTTTGATCTTACTAGAGGTGATTCCTTAAACCAAATGAGCCAATTGGTTGCCTGCCTGCTAGCCCCTTGCAAATTTGACAAGATTTGAAGTTTTTGTGATTTCTGAATTTCGAGTTTTATACACAGCTCTAAACGCGTGTCAATAATAAAAATTTTCGTTTTGGCCCATAATATGCCGATTACAGACACATGATCTTCGAGTCTTAATTATTGTATAAAGCTTGACCCTTTATAACGGACGAAATGCCTCCGACATTTAAGAGAAATTGAATTTGTGTGCATTGTTGCTTGTACACACATAGACAGTACAACGGTACATAGGATAATGAAAGAGCATTGAGAGTAAGCAAGAAAAAACAACGATGCCGCTCTATCGTAAAAATCATATGAAGAGAGTAAGCCAAAGCAGTTTCCTGACAGCGATTCTGTTCTGCCATACAAATTATATGTATTTCTCTCTTGCTCGCTAATTTGGACCAGATGTCAGCGTGTTTCTCATATCTATATGTATATATAACAAGATCTAAAATTTCCTTTTGACTGCTGTCACTGTTGATTTCATTTTCGTTTATTGTTCTGCTGGCATAGCAAATTGGTTTATAGTCTTGGGATCTGTGTGTGAACGCTTCGATGTAGTGTTTATCTTTTGTGTTTATGACTGCACCTTTTTCAATTTTGCTGTCATTGGTTTCGCTATTTTTGCACAGTTTGGAATTCCTAAAATGATTTGATTCCCTTCATTGTTGTAGGTATTGAGAATTTTTGTATTGCTTTTGGCTTCTGCGTTCTGTTATTATAATTTTGTGGTTTAGGTGTGTGGCTATGATTTTGAGCGGTGAGAATCTTGAAAATGTATAATAAACTTTCATTATTGACCTTTGATCAGCCTTTGGCATCCAAGAACGTATCAAATAAACTATCACAAAGATCATCTAAAATGATTTTAAAGCCGTATGGTAAACAAAAACTTTTCATCCAACCAGTTTTTCGCTAATTAACCACTGTTGTGAGTGGAACTTCCCAATTCAATGAAGCACGTATTCATTAAGTTATATAGAGCTTTGAAAAAAAGTTTTAAGCAAATCGGAAAAAGTTAAACATTTGCCCCTTTTAACACCTAATTTTTTCAGAAATGTTATTAGAGACTACAGCTGAGAAGAAGGGTGTAAGCATGAAAAAGTGCTCTTAAGTAAAAGTAAAAATAATCTCAATTTGCAAACAGAAAGTAAGATAGTTAATAAAGTAGAGAAATTTATGCTAGATATAAAGAGTGTTAAGTAGATAGGATAGAGAGACAGTAATGTAACATCGCCCACCCAGTTGAGAAAAATGTACAGCCAGTCCGGCAAGCTATACCTCTGCTCATAGCTGGGAATGGTCAGTGACTTCCCGAAGGTATAGTGGAAGCAACGATATTATTAGGGGTAGAGAAAACGTGATGCAGACTATTGTATATTTTACATAGCACGCGAAAAGCATTGTGCATAGCGTAGTCGTTTGTGCACGTAGATAGAAATAAGGGGCGATAATTCCCGGGTGGTCTAAGCGGAACAAAGAATTGAATACGCCCCTTGAAAAGGAGAATCTATATCGCCAACAATCAACTTATGAAGAAAGACGGAATCGAGAATTGCCATTCGGTTGGTTATCGACGGAAGATTAAGAAGAAGCACCCTGCAGGAGTAGGATGGCAACCGAAAATTAGACTCCCAAGAGAGATGTACATGGTTTCATTAAAAAAATGACCGGTAAAATCTTTAGACCATCGCTTAATGAATCCAAGTACACCTTTTGCCTTATTATCTATGTAAAGATTGAACCAAAGCTTAGAATCAACAAGAAAGAGGTTCTTGTCGGGAGCTCCCGACAAGGGATACCCTGACCCCTCTTCTTCCAGCACCAAATGCAGCTCGCGCTACGCGCTCTTTTGTTGTACGAAAGATATATTTAAAAAAATGTTTTCTTGGCAGGGCTCTAACTCGTGACATACCACACCACATGCCACCGCCTCTACTCAAGAGCTACACCAGTAATTAAGTCTCAGTGATAAAAAAACTTTAATAGCAGCACAGAAATCAATACAATTGCAATTACAATGTTGTTGATAGAATTCGAAGCAGACGCGCATTAATGTGTGTGTGTACATGTATACAGAAATTCTCGGAAACATGTGCACAGTCAAAATACCGAAAAACAAAACAAATACCGATCTTAATGAAATTTTCGACAGTATATCTTATTGTACCATAGAATATTTGTGTATTCTCAAAAAGTCAATTGCATTTTAATTGTGACTTAACTTGGTTGGCAATACAAGTTGGGTTATTAACTTGCTGTATAGCTCGATGGTGGTAGCGAGGAGGTGGCCATATGTATAAAATAAAAGATACTTGAAATATATAAAAAATATATATATATATAATATCACTTTGGTAACTCTATATCTTTATATTTACCCAATTTGCTCAGCAAATGTCAAGCTCGATCTGCGATAACAATTCAATAGCTCTTATAGGTTCTGAGATCCTTGCGTTCATACATACGGACAGACAGGCAGACGGACAGACGGACATGTCTAGATCAACTCGGCTATTGATGCTGATCAAGAATATATATAATTTATGGGGTCGGAGATGCTTCCTTCTGCCTGTTACATACATTTGGATTTTGCACAAATACAATATACCCTTATACCCATTTTTAATGGGTTCAGGGTATAATCATCGAAAAAGTTTCGATTTTCGCACCGACCTCTATTTTGAAAAAAAAAGCGTGATGTAGCACCTTGCCATTTTGTCGATTTGGGTCAAAATTTTGGATTTCCTTTTTTTTTTGATGCCAATCGTTAGAACTGATCCTTGCGAGTCACAAATGGTATAAAATTTCAAAATCGGACATTATTTGACGGAAATATTCCAAAAAATCATCAAAAAGGTTGCATTTACGAACGAATCGGTTTTTTGTCAACAACATTCAAAAAGGTGTAACATTTTAAAATCAGACATTATTTACCCGAGATATTTAAAAAAAATCATCGAAAAAGTTTAGATTTTCGCACCGACCTCGATTTAAAAAAAAAAACCTGATGTAACCCCTTGCCATTTTGTCGATTTGGGTCAAAATTTTGGATTTCCTTTTTTTTGATGCGAATCGATACAACTGATCCTGAGAAAATCATCAAACAGGTTGACTTTACGAATGAATCGGTTTTTTGTCTACAACATTTTTTTTAACAAAACTATGTTTAATTTGCTTGAATGCCAATTGATGGTAGGGATCCGTACGCATTAAAAAAGGTATAACATTTTAAAATCAGACATTGAATTAAGCACATATGATAAAAAAAGGAAATTAAATAGCATTACAGAAAAAAGTCGCAATAACCATGCAGTTAAAATGCGAAGCAGACGCGCATGAATGTGTGTTTGTACATGTATACAGAAATTCTTAAAGATGCTGTTCTATTCAATTGTGCAATTGCATATAACTTTGTTTTTTTTTTTTAAACCGATCTTTATGAAATCTTCTACAGTATATCTTATTGTATCATAGAATATTTGTGTATACTGAAAAAGTCATTTGCAAATAAATTGTGACTTAAATTGGTTGGCAATAAAAGTTTGGTGGTAGCGGAGAAGTGGCGATAGGTGTAAAATGATGATAAAGTAAAGGTCAAAGATGACTACCTTGAGTAACACTAGTAACCTGAACCTGTTTAGAGGTAGTCAACCTCAGCCGACTGAGGGAAACCTATTCGATCAAGTTAAACTAGCAAGAGGTTCTAGTCGGGAGCTCCCGACTAGGGAATACCCTGAACCCTCTTATTCCAACACCAAATAAATTTAAAAAAAAAGTTCCCTTGGCAGGGTTCGAACTCGCAACTGACCGCGTTACTTGCTGTCGACTCTACTCAACAGCCACACAAGCAAAAAAAAAAAAAAAACTTTCCCCGTTAGGGCTCGAACGCGCGACAGACCGCGCCACGTGGTATGCCTCTACTCAGCAGCCACACCAATTATTAAGTTCTTATGATAAAAAAGGAACTAAATTAGCATTATAGAAAAAAGTCGCAATTACCATGTTGTTAGAATGCGAAGCAGACGCGCATGAATGTGTGTGTGTAGATGTATTTTCAATGGGTTCAGGGTATAAAAAGTAAAATGTCATGGAGACAAGCGGCTTACTGAAGTCAGTGAACATGACATCAGTTTGCATTTTGCAAGGAGGTAAACTCTAATAGATTGGTGGTTGTTGCCCGATTCTTTACGAATCCTTGTTGAACAGGGGAAACAACTGATTTTCAGAAATGGTGCAAATTCGAAGTGATTTTTTTTTTTTTTAATTTAGGAATAGCGGACAGTTTTGCAATACCCCTGTAATTTTGTTGTAATGACAAAATTGGAGATGAATCCAAGTTGCTAGGCAGAAACAATAGAAACGTAGGTGTCTGGACAGACAGAGGAAACTGCAAAAATGGAGGCTCCAACTGGCGATTGGTTGGAGACTCGAATTTGTATTTGCTAAAACTGGTGTCAAAATTACTCGAAAGCTGCTTAGGCACGTCATTCAGTTTTAAGAATTGATTTTTCACAGAATTATACACTCTGGAGAAGTCAATTTGCTTGTCGATGCATTTTGGCAATTGCAGCGATCTTGCCGCAATCACACCCAGTCAGTTCTGCACATTTAGCATGCATCATCTTTTCACACAGCCAGCAAATAATAAATTGCGGCAGTGCAGAATCATCAGCCTACTTACAATATGACATAATTTGTACCGGCGTTTAAAGATAAGCAAAAGTTACAACAGCGCGATTCACAAGCAGAAATACGCAGCAGCGAACACACGCACAAACAAGTGTATGCATAGGGGAGCACCAAAATAAAAGAATCAAAGCAGGCATAAACAACAATACGGACGCCGCGTTTTACAATTGTAAAAATTAACAGGCTTACGCTTCACAGCAGATAACTTTTTCAATAAAGCACCAAAAATGAAACATTTAGAAATGAAAAGCAGGATTAAAACGCGAAAATATATAAAAATCTTAGAGCACACACGTCAATCACTCTCTTAAAGATACCCAAGTCCCACAAAGAGTCCATTAAATACTTCGAGGCCGTATTATTTGACTTTGGACGAAAAGCTTTGCGGCGGTCATGTAAATCAAATCAAACCGATCATTCAGCTGTCCTTTTATTTGTATTTACTTTTACTATTCATATGACATACGACAACTGACACTTGCTAATGGAATCCCAGAGTGTGATGTTTGTCATTTTAACATAATTGAGCATTAATAAAAGTGCAAAACGAGGTGCTTGGTTTGCAGCGGTCCCGATCAGGTTTGCCTTTGTTGCAAACGTTATGGTTTATTACATCAAGTGGACCAAATTTTGTTGTGAGGTGTTAGTGCAGAAGCAATCTCAGATATTTAATGCCCATAGTCAATATTCCATAGTCAACATTCTGTCAATTACAAATATAGTTTTCGGAAAACATGTAGTCACGGCATTCCATAACATAATTTTCCAGATCTACCGGATGGTTTGAAAGGCTTCTTGGCTTTAGAAGAAAGGTTTATTTCTCCACTCGTTTGTTTTTGATCATTAAGTCTAACGGATATGGCCGACAAAATGCAATAAAGGGCTAAGTGGTCAATGAACCACCATCTGTCTAACGCAGTTTCTTCTCTTCCGAGGGGGTTTAATGAGATTTATCTGAAACCCTTCCGAGGGGGTTTAACTGAAAACTAGGATGTACATTTTTAGTCAATACCGAGGGCTTTACAGAAAGTATTAAATTACTCTTAATGAACAGTTGTTGTCGATCTTTTCGTCTGACGAATAGCTCTGCTCATGTCTCTATAAATGCGCAAAATAGTCTAGAAGATATTAATTCAGTAAGCCAGGAAACAGGAAACAATATCGTCATGCAAAGAATAGTTATTGGTCCTGGGGTCAGATTCACATTGTTCATTATTCAGATTGGTCTTGCGACCTGTTTGTACCCTTTTCGACAGCAGAAACTAAATGAAGAGAACCGTTGGTCTTACCTTCTAGATTTTTTCGAAGAATTAGCTAATTTAAGTTTTGACAAAAAGACCTGTCTAATTAGAGCTGACCCTGTTGCTTACGATGATTTTCGTTATGGGCTTGAGACTTAAGGCTATAGGTTTCAAAACTATTTTATAAAATGGGGAAGGCGACGTATTTGGAAATCATAGGGTCATAAAGTATTATTGTCGAATTGAGTTTCGGCAAATAAGCTCCCCCTACAGTTGGCCTAAGTTGGCTTGACTGATGAGTCAAGCGTTCATTTGTAGATTTTATAATCCATGCTTCAACTTATGCTTAAATACAATTGTGTGTCCCAACAGGTAACGCTTTTTTCGTAACTCTTTCATGCCATATTTTCCTTGCCAGTAATTCAATCTGGGTCCGATTGAGGGACTTATATAATGCATCCAAGGTAAATTGACGTTAAACAAAATTTTTTTGATGAAACATTGTGGGGCGGCGCCTAAATGTTTCCCCAGTGGTGCTGCATTATTACTAATGGAAACATGAAAGATATTATATTAACAATTGTCAATAAGCGGTTGATGCCATTCATCTATTAAATACAAATTAAAATATTTGTCAACAAGCGGTTGATGCCATTCATCAATTTAGTACAAATGTAAGTATTTATAACATGATAAAGGTAAACTAAATTGCGGATGGTTCTGTTTCTACAGCTTATGATTTTATTAAAGCTATACATTTAAGTGTGGTTTGCAGACAGAGAGAAGCAGTAGCAATGGGTCTTCGCAAATGCAGATTTGTCCTTTTTACTATGCGCTACTGCCAAATATATAATATGATTACGGTGAATATAAATACTCGTTATGGATTATTTAATAGGGCAACAGGCATGTCAAATTGATTTTGATGATTCCAGCACAAAAACTTTATGGATGAAATTATCAGATATCGTTTGTGTACTTTCTCTTTATGGACTTTATGGACCCCAATTCACATGATAGCTAGATAGACAGCTATATAGATAATAAAGAAAATTGATGTTCTTGTAGGCGGTGGCCATCAAAATGGTGCTAGCAGCAGTAACCAGCTCAAGCAAAATTGAGGTGAGTCTCAGGTCCAAGTTGTGAATGCGCCAAAATATCAACATGATCAGACCGCAGAGACGATGAAAGAGTTGCTGTAAAGTATTGTCGCCAACTTTGTTGTGATATTGGGACTAAAGTCCGACCGCAGCAGCTCATTTTCCTTAGTAAAACCAGATGATTGCTCTTTCTGTTCCTTGCATGACCCCATCTTTACGCGCTAATGAAAGTAACGTGGCAAGGCGAATATACATATCTTAGATGCTAATGTTAAAGATATAGTGAAGGAGATAAATTAGGGATAGGCTAGGTTTAGTTTATTTCCTTTTCAATGTCAGATCACAATTTGGACATTTGTGTAGTGTAATTCCAAGATATCGTTAATTTTTAGTTTGGGGTATAGAAAAATACACCTGGACAGATGTTGAGCCGAAGTGTGAAAAGGACACTGGCAGACTCAATTGATTATACTATTCCACAGCCTTGTCCATTATTTTTGGGCTTAGAGTTAATAGTAGTTTAGGCACATTTCCATTGACTAGGGTAATCTCATAGTCACAAGACTCCGTTAAAAATTTCTCTAAGATTTTTGAAGCGTTTTATTTCTGCTATAAGCCTGAGAGGGCTCCAATTGAAGGGGTTCTGTAAGCCAATCTGACAACTCCTTGTGTTGCCTGTTTATAGTTCTTTACCTGCCTAATGAATGTAATGCAATTTAAACCGGTAGTTATAAGGTCAAAGCCTATCAAGGCATTTCCCAATTCCTAAAATTGTTTAGAGAATCATAGTAATTCCAAAGCGACATTTATGTTGCTATATTATAACACTATCTTAGCATGTCTGTAACCCTTAACCTTAAAACTTTGCTTCGTAGCTCATACACACATCGGTGATGTAAAGTTGTTACTATGCCCATTGTGCTTCCCGCAATGTTTTACAACACTTTTATGTCTGTTGAATAGTATTTTCTAAAAAAATGCAAATGCATTATCTGGGCTTCTGGTGGTCGGGCGCCATTATACTCCATCAAATTTCTAATTATTTATCACCCCTCTTTAGAATTAAAATTAGGTTTGGAGTAATATTTATTTATAATTTAGCTATTCAGAAGCCAAAAACGTAAGACGTTAAATAAAGAAATATTCGTAAGAAAAGTCTCTGTTTATTTATAAATAAAAAAAATGAAGATAAATTTAAAACCTATAGTAAAGTAAACATTGTACCAGGCTACTAGCGCCACAACAGTGCAGCTGCACTTCCTATCGATAGTTAGCTGTTTTAACAATTATAAAAGGGCTTGGAGAAGGTCTTTAGCAGAGAAGCAAATAAAGTGGACGCGTTTTGGACTTGCTGAAGTTATAGACTTTTGAATTGTAACAGCTCCTACAAATCTCAGAAGTGGGATACTGAAACACGCGATATGGAGATAAGCATTATTGATGTGACGGTGGCTACCTTGAAAAATGGTTAGTAATTCTGTGCCAGCCGACCCAGGGCTCAAAAACCGAGTTGTTGGCACGACTTGGCTCAGTGCCAACAAATGAGTGCAGCAGTGCTCCCAGGATGGACGAATTAGACGACGAGAAGTTGGCTAGCAGCAACTTACCAGCTCAAGAAAATTTTCTCTGCAGCAGCAAGAAAAGATCTTCAAGGGCACGGAGTGTCCTTAAAAACTTGCGCGCAGAAATAATGGCTGTCCAAAATATACTAGCGCATTTACGCACACAAAGCGTTAGCAATAACCGTGCGGGCAAACAACAGTAGGTAGCGGAAAACGACAGCAACGCGCAAAGCGGAGCAGACGAATCCAGCGCCAGTAGCGAATGTACCGTTATAGGGAACACGGCGACGACAGCGATCGCGACGCCCGCCGTAACGACGCCAGCGAACATTTTTGTTGCGAAATTAGGCAAGCACGCCACACAGCAAGAGGAAACGGCAAATGGGCTTCAACTGCTGGACAATGTTGCGTTTGGCGGCAAATTATCAAAAGTCGATTTTCGACATAAATTTAAAACACGAATTTGGCAGTGTGATGAAAAATTTGCGTTGTACATTGACGCCAAGCCAATATTGGCTCGAGATCTGAACATGGACGACGAGGAGCTTTTGGATGGCGTCATCGAAGGCATTCAGTCGGAGTATTTGCGAATACAGGCAAAGCTCCACAATTTTGGCAATCTGGCAGACTAAAGCCAAAAAGAGCACAAGCTTCATGTTACGGTTGGGGTGCAATTAATCATGGGGGCCCAATGCCCAGAGATTTAGTCAAGGGCAGGCAAAGAAGGAGCTCACAATTATGTAAGACGTATAGGATTTTTTTTAATGATATCGCTGATCTCGCCTTATAGACTCGGGCAGCCCTATATCATTTATCAACAAAGGTTATGTCCCCAAAGGGGTAGAACTCCAACCACTTACAATTAAATATTTCGGGCTAAGTGAAATCCAGCTAAATACAGATGGAAACACTTTATGTTATATTTTAAAAGAAGCAATTAAAATTTATTTTAATTTAATAGTGGTGTCTTACCAGTCTATGAGGTGGGGGTGGTAATGGGGAGAGGTTTTATGGAAAATTGTAACTTAGACATAGACCTAAAAACCTTGAAAATGATTTCATGAGTGTACTGAAAGCAAAGTAAATGAGCAGTCACGCGTATATTTTAGAGGAAAAATTAATTGAAAGCAAAAGACAGCAGAAAAATGAACGAAAAATAAATTGTTAGAAGATAAATTGCTAGAAGATAAATTGTTAGGAAATGAATTGTTAGAAGACAAATTGTTAGAAGATAAATTGTTAGAGAGTAAATTATTAGAAGATAAATTGTTAAAAAGTAAATTGTTAGAAGATAAATTGCTAGCAGTCAACGACGAATTGTTAGGTGACGAATCAATAACAGGGAGTGTGGACGGTAGATCGTTAGATAAAAAACTGTTAGATACATCGTTAGAAAAGAAGAAAGAAACAAAGGACGACACAATTAGTACAGATAATTTTCCAATTTAAAAAGAGGATTTTGAAATAAAAATGTTACAAATGTTTCAGATACAGAAGCTAGTGAAAAGCTTTATAGCATTGGAGAGCAGGTAGGGTATGCATTAAGAAAAAAATGTATACAGATGCTGGATGCTACATACATAAATGCTAAGAGACCAGACAGCCCTACAATTAGATACGAAATAAAGATTACAGTCGAGAAAGCGAAGCCATTTAGTTGCTCGCCTAGACAATTATCGTACACAGAAAAAGAGAAATTGCAAATAATTGTAGACGAATACCTTAAAGAAGGCATCATTACACCCAGTAGCTTCGAATATGCTTCTGCAATTGTTTTAGTTAAGAAAAAAACTGGAGATTTAAGAATGTGTATTGACTTCAGAAGACTAAATAATCACGATTGAAGACAATTATCCATTGCCTTTAATCGACGACTTGTCAAATAGGCTTGTAGGCAAAACCATTTTTACTAAGCTTCATTTGAAAACGGCGATTTTCACTTTTTTGTTGAGAAGGTATCTGTAAAATACACATCTTTCGTGACCCCTTTAGGACAATTTGAATTTTTAAGAATGACCATGGGATTGAAAACAGTCTCTCAAGTATTTCAAGGATTTATTAATAACATATTTTCGTACATGATAAGGGATAATAAAATAATCGTAAACATGGATAAATGTGATTTTATGCTAGACCGTATTAAATATTTTGGGTTCGAAATCTTCAAAGGCGGTATTAAAGCCGATGAAAAAGGTTTTGGAGGCAATAAAAAATTATTTGATACCAGATAAAATTCAAGCAGTTCAAAGTTTTTGGGACTTTGCTCGTACTCGCTCCGATTATTTACTTTCGTCTGTGCAAATAAATTCTTTTCCTCGCATCTCAACGAATATCCACGAAAACCAGCGGTAACCGCTTTTCGTTATTGCAAAGCAGCGAAAGCCAGTGATAACCACTTTTCGTTCTTGCGACGTAACGAATTCCAGATATAACCGCTTTTACTTCTTGCAACGCTTTCTTCGTGACCTTACACGAATCGGCCGCCAAAGAGCTGCATGCACACCAACACTATGTACGGGCCACACTCAGCGAGGAAGAGTAAGAATGGCTCTCTCTCTCTCACCGAGTTCTGAGTGATACGAATTCACCACACAAGACTAGGATACAATTTGTTCTTCTCTTTTTTATTTTTTGCGTACATATACACCACTTACAATATTATGGTGCTGTCTTATCACAATTATTAATTGATTCTCTTTTTGGTACATACCACCTTCGACATATATATATTATAACATATATCATTTATCTCTGTAAGATGGAAGAATGATAGCGACGCTGCTTTTTTTAATCAATTTAACTGTAGGAATTATTGACTACCCGGCCTTTCTAGCACACGGCTACTTTAGTGTAGAAGATCGTTGTGAGACAATTTTCAGTGTGGAAACTCATAGAACTGCTGATGAAGAAAGGAGCCTATAAGTAGATCATTAGAAGATTAATTACAATCTTCCAACTGAAATGCATTTCGATTTTTAAACTAATAGTGTTTTGATTAAACATAAGCTTCTGGAATTCTTTCTTAAAAACTATTTTATTTACATTTTCAGTTAGATTCAAGTTTTCTGTTTAATTATAAGGTAATTAATAAAACGTAAAGTTTTTTAATTTAAGATAACCTGGAAGCTACCAGCATTGGTTAACAAATAAATAAATTGTTCTTTGTCAAACGTGGATCATCCATACAGTTTTTTTCCTCGGCCAATTGCAACTTCGAAATGAGTTATGTGGGAAGCAGGCGTAAATTCTTATAAAATGGTAGTATTTTTCTATATTTAAGAATATACCGATTAATCATGTCTTCTATATGCAAATCAGGAGGTACCCATACCGCTAATTTAATACCATAACTTCAGATAATAAAAAGAGTGTAAAACTTCTCAGCAAATGCTTGACAAAAGGGACAAAGTGAAATCTAGGGTTGATATGTAGCGACCCACATCGTGGCATTTCACTTAAGAAGAACTAACTCTTTTTATACCCTTACAGAGGGTATCATAATTTTTTCGTGAAATGTGTAACGCATATTATTGCATTTACTTATCCCTGATTCTCTTTCATCAATTTAGCTTCCAATTCCTTTTTGAGTTCGTCTAGAGTACTCAGATTTAATTCTAAAATGGGTTAATATGTTCGACAGTCCATTCTTTTCCGGCTAACTTTTTATACCCTGAAACCATTAAAAATGGGTATAAGGGTATATTGTATTTGTGCACAATACAAATGTATGTAACAGGCGCAAGGAAACATCTCCGACCCCACAAAGTATATATATTCTTGATCAGCATCAATAGCCGAGTCGATCTAGCCATGTCCGTCCGTCTGTCCGTCCGTCCGTCCCAATGTATGAACGCAAGGATCTCAGAACATATAATAGACTTGAAATTTTAGATGTAGGTGCTCCTAGTGCCTGCGCAGATCGAGTTAATATAACTTAATGTAACGATAATCGGTAACTTACTCCGTTTCCAAGCAATCGATAAGAATCGATATCGATATCCTGCTTTTGGGCAATTTTGATAACTAATAAGAGCTAAAGTCACGAAACATGATATGTTGCTCCTAAAATATTATGTATTTGTCAAGTATCTTTAATTTTATACCTATCGCCACCTCTCCGCTACCACTCCAGAGCTATAAATCAAGTTAAAAACCCAACTTTTATTGCCAATCAATTTAAGCCAAAATTTATTGGCAATGGCCTTTACAGTATACACAAATATTCTCTGATACAATAAGAGATACTGTAGAAGATTTCATAAAGATCGGTTAAAAAAAAACCAAAGTTATATGGAACTGCACAATTGAGCATGGTTATTGCGACCTTTTTCTGTAATGCTATTTAAGTTCCTTTTCTATCATAAGTGCTTCATTCAATGTCTGATTTTAAAATGTTATACCTTTTTGAATGCGTACGGATCCCCACCATTAATTGGCATTTAAACAAATTAATCATCGATGGTTTGAAAAATGTTGTTGACAAAAAACCGATTCGTTCGTAAATTCAACCTTATTGATGATTTTTTGGAATATGTCCGTCAAATAATGTCCGATTTTGGAATTTCATACCATTTTTGAGTCGTAAGCATCAGTTGTATCGATTGCCATCAAAAAAAGGAAACCCAAAATTTTGACCCAAATCGACAAAATGGCAAGGGGTTACATCACGCTTTTTTTCAAAAAAGAGGTCGGTGCGAAAACCGAAACTTTTTCGATGGTTATACCCTGCACCCATTAAAAATGGGTATATTGTAGTTGTGCCGAATCCAAATGTATGTAACAGGCAGAAGGAAGCATCTCCGACCCCATAAAGTATATATACTCTTGATCAGCATCAATAGCCGAGTCGATCTAGCCATGTCCGTCATCTGTCCGTCCGTGCTTCCGTCCGTCCGTATGTATGAACGCAAGGACCTCAGAACATATAAGAACTATTGAAATGTTAGATGTAGGTGCTCCTAGTGCCTGCGCAGATCGAGTTTGTTTCCGATAATCGATAACTTACTCCGATATCGATATCCTGTTTTTTGGGCAATTTTGGTAAAAAATAAGAGCTAGAGTCCCGAAACTTGACATATAGCTTCTAAAATAGAATATATATATGCATTTGATGTTGGAAGAAGAGGGTTCAGGAACCTCTTACTTGGTTTATAATGACGAGTGTGATCTTCTTGATGTTGAATAGTATAACGTATAGTTCATCGTAAACAGATTTCCCAAGACGAAGGTTGTACCCCTACATTGAGTCGTCTTTTCCACCTTGAATGGCTTTCGCAGGAAGGAGTATATGGTGGCTGCATACCTCGACATCCAGCAAGCCTTCGGCGAAGTAAGGAACGCAGGTCTCCTCTTAAAGATAAAGGAAAAATTAAAACCGCAGCTTTTAAACATCATTGCCAGCTTCCTAAACGAGAGGACAAGTAGTAAAGGATGGCATAGTCTCTCACACTAAATGCATAAGAGCGGCAGTCCCACAAGGTAATGTTTTGGGTCCCACACTCTATAGCCTCTTCACACACGACATGCCCACGGCAAAGGAAGTAGCTCTTATCAGTCGGCAGGACCTATGAACTTAAATGCCTTGATGTAACTCTCGACAGACGACTTACATTCGAGAAGCGTGTCACCGAGATAACCAACACAGTCTAACAAGGAACCTGTCAGGGAGGCGAATAGGACCTACCCCTCAGACATAGTCAATCGACGCAGGGTATCCCCTAGTCGGGAGCTCCCGACTAGAACCTCTTACTTGAGTATTATTTATAAAACACTAGGCCGATACGCCGTAGCGAGCGAGTTCATTTATGCGCGAATTCACTGGGCCGATGTGCCTCAGTGAAAGCCGGATTAAAGTTAAATTTACAAAAGATTGATTAAAATTACCTAAGCTATTGTGTGCTTTTTACAACGGCCGCTAGAATGCTTAGCTTCGTGCGCTGCCGTCGTGCAAGAATATCCGGCCCAGAGCTATATTAGCATCTCGAGCTGGTGTCGTTGGCCTCTGTTAACTTTCCCCCATTTAACTTAAGGCCGCCCCCGGCCGCTCCTATCTCCACGATCACCTTGTCAATCTCTCAATTTGTAGCACAGCATTGTCATGTGCAACTGGATACAGCATTACCTTTCTGCAAGGCATTTTGATTTTCGAGAACTAAATGATAAAGTGAAAGGCATTAACAGATTGTAATACTTTCACGGACGCAACGGACATAAGGTCAGCTATTGAAGTACCTGTGGGTTCATCGATCCAAACAGATTTCAAATCTGCGTGATCTAATATATTTGGGCTTATGATATTAATTTTTGCAAGGGTAACAGCGAGCATCAAATTCTGCATTTCCATCAGCAACATTCTATTCCGAGCTAAAAGAGTTTCGTATAAATGCCCGGAATCTATCTGATTCTTTTTTGCAGCTTTTAGTTATGTGTTGACCCTTGTAGTGATTGATATGTTCCTGAACTTTTATGTTGATAGCTACCTGTCTGTTGTTATAGCTCACCAACTATAACTCAGTGAATTTGATCTTCTCGAAGTCACTGGTGTCAGGTGTCCCCGCAACTACTTTGAGGGCTGTGCCCAAGAAATCTAAACTTCTTTCCACCCTGTGGTGCACGCCAAGAACTTTTAACAGATCTCTGAGCTGGGACGCATCTACGCTTAGAAGCTTTCTCATGTGTGACTGCGGAAACATTTCACATAGCTCCATTGTTTCGCTTACCATTTTCTCGTACCCAGAGATGTTTGCTGTGCGCCTGACGAAATTGAATTCCTCCCAGATCAGAACTTTGCCCTCAACAATGGGAATATACTTGGCGTGTAAGTAATTAGTCACACGCGCTGCCGCACTTGCAAAAAATAGAAATAGCAGAAACCCGAACCTGCCGAAGACAGACAAAACGGTCCAAACTATTACGTGTCTTTCTAAGGGTAATGCCAAGTGACGTAAATATTAAAACTTGAAGGTGAAGCCTAGTGGCTCAAATGTTGAAACTTATAGTTAAATTCAAGATTCATAGAATCGATGTTTTATTTCAACTCTCGTCCTACTTAAGGTTGTCCTTGTGGACCACCCTCCCTCCAATGAAAACGGTCGTGCCAAGTTCTGCCTCTACGATCTGTTCTTCACATAAGAGCGTGAGTTTATTGCAAAGCCTGCGTTTTTTTTTTTGCTAGGACTTTTTCGCCTACTTTAAAGACTCTTTTCTGTCGCTGGTTCAGTCTAGCCCGAGTCACTGATGTTTCTCTGCAGCTTGAGGCAACGTTCAAGCTCGGCTAGAGTGCTATGGAAGCGCTTGACTTGGCCATTGGATGTGCTATGCAGCAGCGGCGCATTTACAATATGGACTCCGTAATTGTTTAACAACAGGATCTTTATCGTTTGCGAATTCATCGAAGGCTTGATGTCACAATAAATTGTTCTGGCTCGTGCAAAGAAATTCATGAGCTGGAGTAGTGGAACTTTTAAGTCCCCGATAGTGCGCGACTGTATTGGTTGTTTGACTGAAAATTTAGAGAACTTATGAACACAGGTCAAATTTGTTGTTCATGGAAAAAATATCAATGTGTAGAAATTCGCCAGGAGTCTCAGGGATCAGATTTCTCCCAGCTCCTGTCTTTTCAGGTACCTATCGTATTTCCCTGCTGAGCAGATTCTACAACTTTCCGCAATTTCCTTAGCCAACTTCGCCATTTTAGGGAAATAGTATTCTGATAACACTTGCTTAACATATTCTTGAGCTATATCCAACTCGGTTTTTGCAGTGCCAGAGCCTTGTGCCTGGTAACATGCGAACTAAGCCATCCTACACCTGTGCTAGCGTGTGCAGGTTCCAAAAGAGGGCATTAAATGCATTTGAATGAATCAAATCAAAGAGTGCGATCAGTGAAGCTCACTGTATTACGCCTTGTGTCCTCGAAAAGAATGATATTGCGTTTCGTGAGGACGCGTGCCTCTTCAATAACGATTTGATTTTGGAAACAATTAAGTGGCTTTTCGGTTGACTCAATTTTATAGGTCAACGACAGCTCACTGTGGACTGTGGCTGCGCAGGAATTAGTATTCAGCTCGTCAAGAGCGTTGCGATGTTGTCGCGATAGCGCACGATCAGAAAACCGTTTTGCTATTGAGGCAAAGTCTTTGATGAAACACCTATAGTAACTGGCCAATCCTGAAAATGATCTTATCTCGAATATATTCTTTGGTTCCGGGAACTCCTGAATAGCTTTGATTTTTTCAGGATCCGTTGTAGCTCCATTACTGGTTACAACGAATCCAATAAAACCTACGCTTTTCTTAAAAAAACGCAATTTTTCTTGGAGATTCTCATATTTGCCTCGTGCAGTCTCTTTAAAACCCACTCTACATGTTTGACATGAGAATTTTCGTCCTTTGAGAAGACGATGACATCGTCAACATAGACATAGCTTGATTTTCCAATTTGCTCACGCAGTACGTCGTAACGGTTCTTTGGAAGATGCTGGCTGCATTCTTCAACCCAAAGTCGACAAAATTCGTACTTTCCCCCGTTAACTGCAAAGGCTCCGCAAGCGTGATCTGATGATAGCCGGATTTTAGGTTCAATGTCGAAAAGTATTTACCTTTGCCAAGATTCCCTAAAATCATTGGAATGTTAGGCATAGGGTATCAGTCTGCGATGGTTTTCTCGATAAGTTTGCGAAAATCCATTACGAGGTGCATATTCTTGTTGCCAAACTTGTCCGTCCCCTTCTTGTCCACCACCCAAATGGGGTTGTTGTAGGGGAAAACAGATTTTTTGATGATACCGTTCTTCAGATGGCTTTGAATATTTTTATTAAGGAATTCCGCTGCTCCCATGAGATAGGGGTACAGTCGGAAATAAACTGGTTGTTCATCAGTCGTCCTGATAGTGGCCAGCACTGATGTGTTATAGGGTAGTGCTTCTTCCGGATCCGCGAAGGCCTTATGATTGCTTTTTATCATTTTTAGGAATGCATCTTTAACAGCATCGGGCGCGTCGGCGCTGTCAGCATTGGTAAAGTTAATATCCGCGCACCTGTGGAATTCGATTTGTTCAGTTTCTGCGCCACATTTGAGTTGACCAGAAAAAAGACAAAGCGACACTCCTACTTGCGTGAGAAAAATGTGGCAATTTTGCGGAACAGAGATACGAGGCACTTATGAGTGATTTTCGTTGTGCCGTGTATAGAATGGGTAGAGAAGGAAGAATTTACTGGGCACACACCTTTCAGATTTTTATGTGGCCTGATATGATTGTTGGAGCGCCTGTGTCGATGAGAAATCTAATCTGGATCCCTGTTTCTCTCCTACTGATGTGGGGCAGTAGGGAGCTTCCCCTTAAAAATTGAGAGTGTTTGAGTTAATCCCGCTACCATCGTCGTCGGCTATTTGATGTTCTGCTGCTGCTGCAGAGCCAGCATACGAACCTGAATCTTGATCAGGCTCGTGAGCTGTGTGATTGACTCTCTGCCTCCTCTGTCCGCTTAAAGGCCCAGACGTGGCCGTTTTTTGTAGGCTTGAGGAGCGCTAGAGTAAACGTGGGCTGGTGCTGGCGATGGTTGTAGAATTTTTGACACAAATGGATCGACGTCCATTGGTTCCTGTGACCCGCCACCTTTGTTCCACCTGCCACTCTGTTGCTCAAATTGACTTTGTTGCTGTTTCTGTTGTTTAGTGAAGTAAGGATTTTTGGAGCCGCTGTGTTGCGGATCCCCCTGCTGTTGACCCCTATCTTGCTGAAGGACCTGCGGCCTGGGGGTCACTTATCGTTCCCTATCATCTTGCCCTTTAGCGAAGCTAGGAGCAAAGGGGTACCTCTCATGGTTCGCCTCTATCTCTTGCCCTTGAGCTAGTGCCGACGGCAGGTCCTTAGGCTTTGCCTTGAACAAGACATCCGTGAGGCTACGCTTTCGGCCTGAAACAACTTCGTACAGAGCCCTTGTGCCATGCTTGGTTTGTAGGACATGTTGACCTTATTGGTGAGAAGAGCAAGCTTTTTCTCAACCTCGTCATAGTATTGTAAAATAGATAGTGAGCCCATTCTAAGGGTGCTCATCTCTTGCTCTATGACATGAATGCCTCTCTTATCCCTGTATGTGAAAACGAGACGGTTTATTATGGAATCAAAATTCATTACTGTGCCCAACTGACCCAAAACGCCGTCAGCTGCCCCTCTAATTTTGGTCTTAATAATAACGACCGCCTTGTAGTGGCGTGAGCTGCCGTCGTATGGCTTGTAAATGTTGTATGCCGCTATCGAAGCTTGTCTCCAAGATGCGTACGTCTTTGACACCCCCGTAAATTCCAGTAAGCATTTAACGGCGTCCATTCATTACGTTGATCGTCGTTCCTGATTTTCACCGTCTTAAATGCCTGGACCGGCGATGTTTTTTTACTACTGGCAGATATTCTACCTGCCAATTCTTGTATCCGAGCGATTAAGTAAGCCTTCAGTTCTGCGTCTCCTTGCTTCAATACTGCGCTCTTTGCTTTTAAGGCGGAGGCCACTGCGGCTTGCACCAAAGCCCTAAGCTGCTCAGGCTCCATTCCTATTTTACAACTGTTATCAGCATTTTTTTGCGGGACTGCTTCTCTATCTAAGGTGGACTCGTCTGACCCAGAACCCCTCGCAGAGCGGTCTCTGTACCTGAGAAACGAGCTGTTCATGAACTATACAGTCAACAATAATAACAACACAATTTCAAGGGGAAATTAACAACAGTAAATTAAATGAATGCTGACAGAGGAGAGTTTATTGCAAATTGCTGATGGATGCAAAATTGTGTTACTCCAGGTAAGTTGGGAACACAATTACTGCAATTTTAATATTTCTCACCTATGTGTTTTTGGATTTTATTTCCAATAAATCACGCAAATTGAAAAAGTTTGTGCCAAATGATGGCCCACTTACATTTTATTATACCCTGAACCCATAAAAAATGCCTATAAGGGTATATTGTATTTGTGCAAAATCCAAATGTATGTAATAGGCAAAAGAAAGCATCTCCGACCCCATAAAGTATATATATTCTTGAACAGCATCAATTGCCGAGTCGATCTAGCCATGTCCGTCTGTCTGTCCGTATGTATCTCAGATCTATATATATCGCAAGGATCTCAGAACCTATATAGGAGCTAAAGACTTGAAATATTAGATGTAGGTGCTCCTGGTACCTGCGCAGATCGAGTTTAATTCCGATAATTGATAACTTACTTCGTTTCCAAGCAATCGATAAAAATCGATATCGCTATTCTGTTTTTTGGGTAATTTTGGTAATTAATAAGAGCTAGAGTAACGAAACATGATATGTTGCTTCTAAAATATTATATATTTGTCAAGTATCTTTCATTTTATACCTATGGCCACCTCTCCGCTACCACCCCAGAGCTATAAATCAAGTTAATAACCCAACTTTTATTTCCAACCAATTTAAGCCAAAATTTATTTGCAAATGACCTTTTCAGTATAAACAAATATTCTATGATACAATACGATATACTGTAGATTTCATTAAGATCGGTTAAAAAAAAACCAAAGTTATTTGCAACCGCGCAATTGAATAGAGCACCATCCTTAAGAATTTCTGCATACATGTACAAACACACATTCATGCGCGTCTGCTTCGCATTTTAACAGCAAGGTTATTGCGACTTTTTTCTGTAATGCTATTTAAGTTCCTTTTTTATCATACGTGCTTAATTCAATGTCTGCTTTTAAAATTTTATACGAATCCCTACAATCAATTGGCATTCAAGCAAATTAAGCATCGTTTACAGTCAACCAGTCAACAACAAGTCCACCTTTTTTATGATTGTTTGGAATATTTCCGTCAAATAATGTCCGATTTTGGAATTTTATACCATTTTTGACTCGTAAGGATCAGTTGTATCGATTGTCATAAAAAAAAGGAAATCCAAAATTTTGACCCAAATCGACAAAATGGCACCACGCTTTTTTTCAAAATAGAGGTCGGTGCGAAAATCGAAACTTTTTCGGTGATTATACCCTGAACCCATTAAAAATGGGTAGAAGGGTATATTATATTTGTGCAAAATCTAAATGTATGTAACAGGCAGAAGGAAGCATGATGAATGAAATATATAAATGAAAAAAAAAAAACTTCCCATAGCAAGGTTCGAGCTCGCATTTGACCGCATTACTTGGTGACGACTAAAATGTCAAGTCTCTTATAGGTTCTGAGATCCTTGCGTTCATACATACGGACGGACGGAAATTTAGATGTAGCTGCTCCTAGTTCCCGCGCAGATCGAGTTTTTTTCCGATAATCGATAACTTACTCCGTTTCTAAGCAGTCGATAAAAATTGATTTCGATATCCTGTTTTTTGGGCCATTTTGGTAAATAATAAGAGCTAGAGTCACCAAACTTGACATATAGCTTCTAAAATAGAATTTATATGCATTTGATGTTGGAAGAAGAGGGTTCAGGGTATCCCTTAGTCGGGAGCTCCCGGATAGAACCTCTTAATTGTTCCACTTATTTTTGGGGAGGGAATCTCTCATAAAAACACCTCTGAAATATGGAATATGCCTACGAGAAAATTTCATTACATCAATATTTGAGAGAGGTTTATTGGGTAGCTGACTTAGTAGTTTTTTTCAGAATGATTAGTTGTTATTCCGTAGCCCGTTCGATAAGGTTTTAGATAAAATTCCTTGCTTAACGCAAAAGCTTCCATTGAGCGGTTATGCCGTTTATTTTCCTCTAATTGTTGTCTGGCATTTTTAGCGATTGTGATTGTTTTTGCAATAGATGCCCCACCCGATGGAAGTCCACCAAGTGCTCCTAGGGCTGTTAAGATGGGTATTAGCGGTAAGAAGCCGCAAACTTTGGGAACGCTTATCACTCGAGGAATTGCTATTTCATTATTTATTGTTGAACCAATCGATTTGTGTATATATTTGTGTATATATCCGAGCTATTTTAATTGCACTCTCAACATCTTTCCCTTTTCAATAGCTTATCAGCTGCTTTAACCGCTTGCATAAATCTTTTCTTTTTTGAGCAAATTGTTGCTCTTTTCTTATTACCTCTCTTTTTTACGTTTCTTCTTTTTCTTCTAGTGATACCCATACCTAATGTTTTTTTTTGTTTTCATTGCGTTCGTAACAAAATATGCAGCAGGCTTTTCTCCAATGTTGCTATCAGACGCTTTGACTCTCTCCCAAGCCTTATTAGCTAACTTTATATCAGTTATATGCCGTTTAGCTAATTCTTTGTTTTCTGAATATGCTATATCGTGCTCCCTGCAAGCTGCGTCTAATGGGTTAATACCTCTATCACCACGCTGTGGGCGCTCTTTTAGTTTCGTGCCTGGTCCACAGAATTGATAGCCAGGCAAATGTAATTCAATCGGAAGGCTATTAATTATTTTCTTAGCTAGACTACCTCCACAATAGGCGTTTGGCTTAAGACTGAATCTTTTATAAAAATAAATGGGCATTTTAATTGATACTTAATCGTTGAAGGTATAGCAGTGAATCATATTCATTTGCGAGAATAAAATCATTAAATATGCATTTAAAGAAGCAAAAAAAGATTATAGAAGTGAGAAATATTGATTTTTCGCCCAGTAAAACTAATATTACCAAACTCAATTAGAGGATTAATTGTAGGCCCATCTAATTGCGGAAAAAATAATTTAATGATCAGCTTAATAGAGAGTCCAAATGGATTAAAATTTAAAAATATTTACTTATACTCAAAATCATTATTTCAACCGAAATATGAATACTTTACGTTTTGGTAAATAATAAGAGCTAGAGTCCCCAAAGTTGACATATAGCTTCTAAAATGGAATATTTATATGCATTTGATGTTGGAAGAAGAGGGTTCAGGGTATCCCCTAGTCGGGAGCTCCTGACTAGAACCTCTTACTTGTTTTAAATTAGTTTGGTGTTGGAATGCGAGGGTTCAGGGTATTCCGTAGTCGGGAGCTCCCGACTAGAACCTCTTAAGTATTTTTTTTTTATTTATTTGGTGTTGTATTAAGAGGATTCAGTGTATTCCCTAGTCGGGATCTCTCGACTAGAATCTCTTCCTTGATTTTTGCTGGTTTGTCTCTATAGTAGAGTCGTCAGCAAGTATTGAGGTCAGTTGCGAGTTCGAACCTTGCTAAGGGCAGTTTTTTTTTTTAATTTATGTGTATTACTTCAAACGAGCGCGTTGCGTGAACTGCATTTAGTGTTGGAATAAGAGCGCTTAGGGCATTCCCTAGTCGGGAGCTCCTGACTAGAAACTTTTACCTGTTTTATCTGTTCGTATGAGGCTTTTTATATACAACGAGTTCTACTACTACTCTCTCCTGCGCCCCAATGCAAAAATGATGTTACGGGTAAATATGTCGCATCTAGATGCTGCATCTAAATATATTATAGGAGTGGCTCGACGCTTTCGAGGGACATACAATATCAATAGTAAATATAATTAAAGGGTTTGGTCTTCCATCCTTCTGCCTGCTCTAAGGAACTGATGTAAATATATGTTGCATCAGTTCTTTAAACCTCTTTTGACCAATTTTCAATTAGACAAATATGAGTTATTATGACATAATTTCACTCCCTTATAATTTTACATTTTTAAAGTCTATTCCAGTTTCTGGACTCACAGTTTGGTATAATCTGGAAAAAGGAAATAAAACAAAGAGTCGCGGATCTGTTTTAGTGAACATTGCGATAAGTGCCGAAAAAAATAAAAATGTAGCTATCCAAGAACATAAACACCTTTTAAAATTGTTACTCATGCATGAGTTGGATACATCCCAAGTGGCCAACTATTGGTGGAGCGGTAAATTTAGCTCCATGGCCGAAGCTATTAGAACTCAACACGCTGTTCAAGGTGGACTCTCTTCCTTCGATTGTGCACTTTGTCAATGGCATGCATATAGTACTGTTCATGAGACTCACAAGCTTAGTTTTGTACTCTTCAATTCTATACTCGACGTTTTAATTTCAGTAATTAACTGTTTACAAAAAGACTCTGAGGACCTTAAAATATTTTGGGAAGGTGCAAAAAGGCTGCTGCCATCTTGCTTTTCGGTATTACGGCAACTACGCTCCAGAAACATCAGTGATAACAAAATACTAAAAGCACTCTCTGAAGTATTAGATATTCTATCGAAACTGAAAACTTTTGAAGTGCCAGCAACAGTTGAAATATTCCCTAAATCAGTCTATGGCTGGATGGATTCTAACGCATCATGCAACATCGATACCGCTATCGTTGATGCAATAAATAGTGGAGCGAAAGAGTGGATGGAACATATTATTGAAGGCAGCAATCTAACGAAAGACAGTGGATCCGATGAAAATAAATTGCAAAATGTCATTAAAATAATACAAATGGTTCGAACAGATTTACAACGTGCGATGGAATATTTTGATAAATTGTTTTACCAGTAAGTATGAATACTAATTTTATTAAATATAATATATAAGTGTTAAAGGCTACTTTAAAAATCATCGTTTGACTATAAGATGCAAGCATTTTATTGATTTGTACATGGGTAAAAAATTAGTTTGTATAAATATATGAAACTAGCGGGTATAGCCCGGCATTGCCCGTTGCACTTATGTTATAAAACCAATGTTCTCGAATAGCTTTGAAACTGAGCGGACAGTAAACAAACTACTCTCATACAAACGTTTTTCGCCATGTCACCACTGTTCCGAGTGGAATTTCATTATATTTTTATATTGAGCTTTGAAAATAAGTTTGATGCAAATCGGACACACCTTATAATTCTCAAAAAATTACTTTAAAATGCACTTTTCGAAGGAGCTTAGATTTTGCAAAAAATGTGAAACAAGTCTCAAGTGATTCTTTATGTAGATCCATGCAAACGAATTTGAAGGCAAAAAGGCCACCCACCGAATCTTTGTCTCCCATTTTCACCAAGGTGGAATGGATTTTTCGAAAAGTGTGAAACACCCCTATCCCATTTCCACCAAGGAGGAATGGATTTTTCGAAAAGTGTAAAACACCTCTATAATGAATTTTAGCAACAGTTTAACAGTTTCAGACCAACGCTTTTCGCTAATTAACCACTGTTGTGGGTGGAATTTTTCCAAATTGCTGGAACACGAATTCATTAAGTTATGTTATGTAGACCTTTAATAATAAGTATGAAGCAAATCGGACACCACTTAAAACTTCGCCCAAAAAATCTTTAAATCGCATTTCTACCGAAGGAGTTTAGATTTTGTGAAAAATGTGAAACACGTCTCAAATGATTTATCATATTTTTCATTTTCACCAAAGAGAAATACATTTTTGGAATGAAACACCATCAAATTAATTTGAACAAAGAACTTTGATATTAAGTTTGAGGCAAATCGGATGGTAAACAAAAAAGTTTCATACAAACGTTTTTCGCGATTTTTCCATACTTGCGGGTGGAATTTCCCAAAACCCCGTCTTAACGTGCACCTTCATCACAGAAGGTAACAACTACAGTAAAAATTTCAGTCAGTCAGTCAGGACAAACAGTTTTATATATAGAGATAGTAGGAATATTTGCAGCTCAAGTTATTTTTTGCAAAATGAAAAACATCACACAAATTCTTTCTTAAGCTTTCATATATTTTACCAACCTAAACTATTTTTCTTAACTTTTTTGCATATATAATTTATTATTGTAAGTATTTTTCAATAAGGCAACAAATTCCAAAACTCAAAACACAAAAATATAAAATACAGACAAAAATAAAATTAGGCAAATATTGCGCTGCCAATTAATTCTTAGAATAAAGAAATAAGAACAGGAAGAACAGGCGTTTGGATCAAAAGCTCTTTTTCGAAATACATCATGAGCCAAAACGAGGTTACAAAATCAAATTGCAAACACAACACAACACAACATTTCCATAAGAACCAACAACAAACATTTTCAAAACAAACGACTTGTCAATAAAAAAAGCACACCACAAAATCTGCCCTTTCTATCCCTTTCTTGTTTGAGGCTACAGCCTATAATATTAGCTTCTGCAACTCTTCTAACTCAAGAATAAGTCATGTCTTATTCTTTACCAATCGCTTTCATCTTGCACGCAGATCGGCAGATTTTTATAATTCGTCATTTTTCGACCAGCAAGGCACCTTTTCTCAGAATAGGGTATTTAAACTATTCATAAGCAATATAACCAATTATCACAAACCTTCTTATATATACATTTGATTCCTATTTAGTGTGCAAGTATGGGTACAATCAATAATAGTTGTTTTCTTTATAAATTATATACCATTCTTATAAAAAAGGGTATCAATTTGTGTCTCATCTCTCATATGTTGGTGCAAATCTGCTAAGCCAAGGGAAATCTATAAATTTAAGAAGATTGCAACGTTCTGTTGCACATGTTACGTCACAGTCCAAAGCTTATTATATACGTTAAAATACCACATTCATAAGATATTTAAATGTACGTTATAAAGTTAGAAATGTGTACTAATCATCACAAGAAATACAATTCTATGAAATGTGACTTCATAATATATGATGGTGCCCCGTGCGCGTAACCCTTTGATTTGAATGCCATGGCCTGCTGGGATTCAAATTTTCATACCTTTTATCTACCTACTTGCGTCGAGACTCGGTTCTGCAACAACAACATTGGTACCCAAATTTTGCTGATGTTGTTTCTAACATCTGGCTTATAGAAACGACAGGCAAATCCGCAAAGAACACAGTTACATTATTTGTCCCTTTTCTTTGCACTATGTTTCCTATGTTCTCATCATGGCTCCCAAACCTCTTGTTGATCAAAACGGAAGATGAAGAACAAATTGGGTTTCGTGCGCACTGTTATTGTCTTGCAAGTGATTCGTTGTTGCTTCCTATGGTAAATGAGCTGTTTTTTTGGGTTTAATTTTGTGTTTGCGGATCAACCCGATCTGTCTCGTGTTTTTTAAAACGGTAAAAAAAAGCTCAAGGTGTCAATTCAGCTTTTTTTATATATTACTCAATTCTCATTCATTCAAATGGTCGAGGCCATATTTCACATCAGCTGTGCGAATGGTATTCGCACACATACGGTTTTTAATACGAGTCTATCACACACTTGCACCACCATACATTGTATGGTTAGTGCTTGCACATTCACAATAGTAATTGCCGAAAACTATTTGTTATCGATAATGTCCTGTATTTATTAAAATACAACGAAACTCTGCAAACAATTTATTATTTGATTATTATCATCGGACTTAAAAATGATTGCAAGAAAACAGTGATCCAATAGACAGTTTGTAAAGTTTTAAAAATGGACAGGTACTGCTTGAAATACCCAGAAAGATGTCATTACTGTCTGCATTTAATATTCAGAGACTGCTTAATTGTTCTATTGCCAATGGTACTGGGTTGACGTTATTTTTGGTGATGAGACAAAAAGAATATTATACTATCATAGCGGACCCAGCAATGTTTGGAGGAAGCCCAAAACTGCTCTGGAACAAAAAATATAATACTAACTGTGCATTTTCAATGATATGATGACGAAAGAGACTTTTTTGGACATTCTAAAGAATGAAGTGTCAAGGAGCGCAATAAAGTTTGGTTTCGTAGACCCCCCAAAGGACTTGGCTGCAGTACAATTGCAACAATGTCATTGAAACCGCTGCCCTGAGTGCTGACCTAAACCCAATTAAAAATTTGTGGGCTTTTTTAAAGAAGCGAATAGGAAACAGAGGCCAATTAACAAAAACGATCTAATCAAGGCCATTCAAGAGGAATGGATAAAAATACTTAAAATGTTTTACGTGTATAAGCTTATTCAGTCTATGTATCGTCGAAGCATTTGACGACTAAAATCACCAGCTGTACAACTACTGAAATGAAATGGCGTATGCCATCATTTGAAGAAAGTTTTCAGTTCTGCATAACGTCGCACATTCCCTACCAGACAGAATCAAAAATCGATACATCAGATTAGATGTATACGCACCTGTCGACGAAACCTTCCACTGGCCTAGTCGCCTCCTTCTCGGAACAGAGAGTTTTTTTTTTTAAGAAGAAGTGTGTTAGTAGAGAAAACACATAGTGCTTGAGTTGCTAAAGTTTTTTGCAACTTTTTTTGTGCACCATAGTTGTGCATCATAGTCCAGAGACGAATGGGTAAGCCGGCACTCACTCGGAGGAATTCACCGTCATCCAGAAATGGTGCAAGAGATGCAATGGAGCTGGATTTTTCCACATTTCCGAGAGAAAGAATCTTCCTAACAAGAAGAGTCCGAGTGCCGTAATGCATATCTGCAACAGTGAGTCCATAATGGCTTATGTTATCAGGAAGACAAGACATCGCCTTTTTAGTGAACATCTAATAGATATGATAGTCCTTGAAACATTTAGCCTAGGACATCGGGAACTGTGACTCTAGAAAGAATGTTAGCTGGATTTCTGCCCTTCGAAACATAATGGCGTTAAGTTCTTATATGGCAGCCACACGATTTGCCACGAAAACACTGAATTTGAAAGGCTGACGATGATGCCTGTGCCCTTGACTTTATGCATCAGATTAGCCAACAGCTTCGCTCCCATAGTGCTCGCTCCCCAGAACAGAAAATTAAAATAGCAAATGGTCGATCACTAGATCCCATGCAAGACCAAGGACCTTGGTGACCTCGCTTCCAATTGAGAAACCGACGATAAGCCTGGCCATAGGAGTCTCCTAGCAGCTATGCACTCCGCTTCAAAGTCAATCGCAGTTGTTGGCAAAGTGCTGCTTACATTTAAACTCTTCCTTCCTGGCTCTTCCAAGCTTTCAAATTCCCAAAAACCCCGAACCAAATCACCCATTGGAGCGCTTAACTGACCAGCGTGGTTATTAGGAGTAAGGCCAGCAGTTAATAACAAGGTACTTCACTGTCTCTCAAAACCACCGGTCACGAACCAGAAGAGATAGTCCTTGCAAAAACATAATTTGCTCAACAGACAAAAGCTCGTAGAAAAGACTCGCTCTAATGAGAGATCGACCCGTTCTGTGGCTTGTTAAACGCAGGATCAGCAAGCCTTATGTTCAAGGAGATTTCCAAATCCGATATGTCGATGATGAAGCTAGGCCGACTATTAGTAATTGTTAGAGTCACAAGAGCATCCAAGGTGGCTGAATAATCTAAGGCTTGTGACTTCTTTTCAGAAATGCGAAGAACTCATCGGCTGTCTGGGCTTTCTAATTACGTGCGGTCTCCTCCCATTTGGTCTGTGTCCAATTTTTGAAGCAGCTTGTCACAGAACTCACGCAGTTTTGAAGCCGACTCCGAATCTACCTTCTTTAGCCCAAGAATCTCATTTTCGTGCTCCTGGAGAAAAAGACGTTTGTTACAAAATCTTTTATTTAGAATATCGCAATATCATAATTGGAACCGGAAAACTCCAACGACCGAACAGGATCCAACGCAGCGCCAGACAAACATGAGCGGTGATACAGCAACTTGTTAATAACCTCATCGACGACTGACTCACATAACGCGATGAAATCCGAACACTCAGGGGAAAGCGTAGATAGTTTAAGCTCGGGCAGCGCATTCTGTTGGCCACGATCACGGGCTTTATAAATCTTCATGACGAATAAAGGTTAAATGGGACGAGGCATTAGATTGACGTCACTGAATATTTACGCGAACGCAAGCTTCAACCATGGCTACCACCTCGTCAAAATTATCGCCTAAAATGCTGCAAATTTCATTAAAAGTTTGCGAATTATGCGCAGCATTAAAGGCAGACTAAGTTTGTTCGCTCGAACAATGCAGCCGCTGTGCGCTTAAAAAAAACACCCTGTTCGCCTACATATCACTTGTATCCTCGCCTTGGATGATTTATTTTTCACAATCACTAAATCGAAACAACAAAACTATTTGGCTAAAGAGCAACACACATAAAAACATAGCGAAGAATTGTGCAGTTCAGCCAGCGGATGACTGTAAAGAAGAGAGAGCGCGAAAGTTAACTAGCGACGCCTATGTATATGCGAATTTTATTAGCATAGGCGTTCTGCAGTTGCCTAAATATAAGAAGTCACAATAATTTATGATGCACGTGAAGACTGGCCGTTTATTTATTTTTTTAATTCGGCAATATATATTTAACTTGCTTATATGCACTTATTAAATCTCAATCTTATTAAATCTCACAATATTAAATCTCGCCGGGGCCGCTAATGGTGGAGCTGCTAATGTTTTTCAGTAACTGTTTTGAAAATTAGCCACAAATTAAAGAAAATCGAAAAAGAAAACAACAACACATTATAAGAAGTTTTATTTGTCGAATTTATATGTCATAAAGTTATTTGGTTATGTGGCTCAGAAATATTTCTTCACTTCGCTTCGATCAACAACAAAAGAACAAGTGTGTGAGATATAGAATTTGAAGTTTAATGCATTTACAGCTCCGATATGTGTTAAAGTGGCTTGCCAACCTTGTTTACAAGGAACAGCTGTTTCACCAAACTAAGTGTCCACCCCCTCTTTATATTTGTATGAATATTTGGTCATGCGACTGCTGCAGAATCCAGAATGAATCTTTATTTACTATATTAAAAAAACACAATAGCAAAAAAAGGATGAAGCAGTTATTATACCCTGAACCCATTAAAAATGGGTATAAGCACTAACCGTACAATGTATAGACATACCAAATGGCACTTTTTATCGAAACAAGAAAAATCGAAACGAGGCGACCCCAATGGTAGCTGCGACCATTTTAGTGTGGCCAGACAGAGTAAGACTGCTGAGAGTGGCGGCTGAACGCCGGCCTCAAAAGCCGAACGTTCAGTGTGAAGCCGCATCTCGCTCAGCGCACAACGTCGCGGCTGATGCGTTTTCTTAATATATGTATGTATGCCATTTTTAAATCCTTACAGCCCAAAAACATATATGTGTATGCATGTGGCTTGCTCTCACTCATTGCTTCACGCACTTGGATTCATCTCTTTCTCCCTGCATAGCTTCCCACAAAACCCCGAGACCTACAAACGTTCATATGAACGTTTGTGTTGTGTGGATGTGCGCACAAGTAGATCGCGGCGTTTGTCACGAGCCAGATGTTATTTCTTCAATTGTGTGCCTTTTGTGCCTGTGGTAGCAATAGGCACTCACATTTAAATGCTCTATCATGTATTTCTTCGTCCAGTCAGGCATGATGAGAAGAATTTGATCAAATTTTATTTAATACACAATTAATTGACCGCAATGAAATATTTATATTTATTTTCTGTTTACTGTAGGGACTTATTTTGCTTAAAATGCAAAAATATCTAAGTCGTATTTCTGCAAGGGTAATTCATCGTCGGCTTGTCGAAGAATTTAAGAAAAGACCAAAAATTGACGCACACGCTTTCAAGTAAGCAGTTGTGTGAAATTATTAAAGGGTTTGGCCTGTTCATGTGCAAAATTGCTATTTTCCATGCTTGTTGTAGGGGTAAGGATACCTGATCGCTGGCATGTGTATATGATAACTTTTTGGGTCGATTTTTCTTGTTTCGATTAAAAGTGCCATTTGGTATGTCTATACATTGTTTGGTTAGTGGTATGAGGGTAAATTGCATTTGTGCAAAATCCAAATGTATGTAACAGACAGAAGGAAGCATCTCCGACCCCATAAAGTATATATATTCTTGATCAGCCCCAATAGCCGAGTCGATCTAGCCATGTCCGTCTGTTTGTCTGTCCGTCTGTCCGTATGTATACGCAAGGGTGCTCCTAGGGCCTGCGCAGATTGAGTTTATTTCCGATAATCGATAACTTACTCCGCTTTCAAGCAATCGATAAAAATCGATATCGATATCCTGTTTGTTGGGCTATTTTGGTAAATAATAAGAGCTAGAGTCCTCAAACTTGACATATAGCTTCTAAAATAGAATATATATATATGCATTTGATATTGGAAGAAGAGGGTTCAGGCAAAGACAATATAAACACTAAGATGAGTAACGCCATACAACAAAATGCTACTATGCAGCTTGATTTTTTGAAAATTGAGAACGAAAACGAAATCTGTAGTATTGCGCTCTCACAGCCGAGAGAACGAAAAATCTAAAAATAGAATTTGCTCTCAGCTTCGGCTCTATGAGGGCCGTGCAAGCAATTATGTATGCGTGTGAATATACATACGTAACAGCATATTTGAATGTGTTGTTATCCACTGCTCTGGCAAAGTCTCTGGCAGCAAAGAAACAATTTTCTTAGATTTTTAGCAGATCACGACCTACCCAAAATTTCTGTTGATATATGAATGCATTTTGTGTACGGAGGTTGGCTCCGTACAAAAAAATTTGTATTTTTAAGTCGATGCAAATATTGATGTAATTTTTTATATTTGAAATTATTAATTAAATTAGTATTATTTTTAAGTACAATACAAAATAAATTAAGGAAGTAAAAGTGCAAATTTGTTGTTTTCAAAGATACATTTAATTAATTTTTATTTTTTATACCCTTGCAGAGGGTATTATAGTTTTGTCGTGAAATGTATAACGCATAGAAGGAGACATCTCCGACCCTATAAAGTATATATATTCTTAATCAGCATCAACAGCCGAGTCGATATTGCCATGTCCGTCTGTCCGTCTGTCTGTTTCTATGCGAACTAGTCCCTCAGTTTTAAAGTTATCTTAATGAAACTTTGCAGAACTCCCTCTTTCTGCTGCATGCAGCACATATGTGAAAACCAGCTGGATCGGACCACTATATCATATAGCTGCCATAGGAACAATCGGTCGAAAATTAAGTTTTTGTATGAAAAAACATTTTGTTTATCAAACTCGGCATTTATTAGTTTTACTTTTCTCCTCATATATATGCAAAATCCTATTAAGATCGGACCACTATATCATATAGCTGCCATAGGAACGATCGGTCGAAAATTAAGTTTTTGTATGAAAAAACATTTTGTTTTTCAAGATATCTTGATTAAACTCGGCATTTATTTGTTTTACTTTACTCTTCATATATGTGCGAAATCCAATTAATATCGGATCACTATATCATATAGCTGCCATAGGAATGATCGGTCGAAAATTAAGCTTTTGGATGAAAAAATATTTTGTTTTTCAAAATATCTTGACCAAGCTCGGCATTTATTAGTTTTACTTTACTCTTCATATATATGCAAAATCCTATCAAGATCGGACCACTATATCATATAGCTGCCATTGGACTGATCGGTCGAAAATTAAGTTTTTGTATGAAAAAACATTTTGTTTATCAAACTCGGCATTTATTAGTTTTACTTTTCTCCTCATATATATGCAAAATCCTATTAAGATCGGACCACTATATCATATAGCTGCCATAGGAACGATCGGTCGAAAATTAAGTTTTTGTATGAAAAAACATTTTGTTTTTCAAGATATCTTGATTAAACTCGGCATTTATTAGTTTTACTTTACTCTTCATATATGTGCGAAATCCAATTAATATCGGATCACTATATCATATAGCTGCCATAGGAATGATCGGTCGAAAATTAAGCTTTTGGATGAAAAAATATTTTGTTTTTCAAAATATCTTGACCAAACTCGGCATTTATTAGTTTTACTTTACTCCTCATATATATGCAAAGTCCTTTTAAGATCGGACCACTATATCATATAGCTGCCATAGGAACGATCGGTCGAAAATTAAGTTTTTGTATGAAAAAACAAGATATCTTGACCAAACTCGGCATTTATTAGTTTTACTCTAACCTCATATATGTGCAAAATCCTATTAAGATCAGACCACTATATCATATAGCTGATATAGGAATGATCGGTCGAAAAATTAGGTTTTTTTATGAAAAAACATTTTGTTTTTCAAGATATCTTAACCAAGCATTTATTAGTTTTACTATGCTCCTCATATATATGCAAAATCCTATTAAGATCGGACCACTATATCATATAGCTGCCATAGGAACGATCGCTCGAATATTAAGTTGTATGAAAAAACATTTTGTTTATCAAGATATCTTGATCAAACTCGGCATTTAATATTTTCCCGGTACTTCTTAGATAGGGGTAAAGCACTATGAGCATTATGCAAAGGTTGGGTCTGCAAGAGTATTAGATCTTTGGCGTGCCGAAGATAGCCATTCTTTCTCGTTTTATTTTATTTTTTTGTTGTTCGAATTATAAAGAACAAAGTACGCAGGGAACACCGCGAGTAGGCCAATATAATTATGGGGTTATAACTAAATATGACCTTCGAGTCGACTTGAAATGCAATTGTATATTTTAGCACTCTTTTATTTTTTAATTGGAGAATAAAAATATTATTAATTTAATTAAAAGAAATTATGTAAATATATGCAGCGACTTAGAAATACATATTTTTTGCGAAGCCAACCTCAGTACACAAAATGCATTCATATATCAACAAAAATTTGGGATAGGTCATGATCTGCGCTAGAAAACTAACAAAATTAATTTCTTGCCAGCTAAAGCCAGAGCAGTGAATAACAACACATACATACATACTTTAAAGTTCTTATGCATGTATAATTCACGCATGCAACCAAAGGTGCACGCTCGCTATTGGCTGAGACAAGAACTTTTCTCGAGCATCCAAAAAGAAAAGTGAAATCAATCTATGTTTGCTATTTTCTTAACATAGTTATTGCGCAAGAAGCGCCTGTAAAAATTATATGTATAAGTTCTTAAATTTTCCAGTAAAATTCATCGTTAATATCTAGGGTAATATATCATTTAAATAAAGCATGCATTTCATGGATAAAGCACAAGCACTTTGCGTCGATCGTAAGATCTAAACTTTTTCGCTCAATGTACTTCGAAAACGAAGCGACGCAAAGCAGCATCGACCAGCTTTGCTGAAGGCAGGCTGGTGACTAACTTCGTAGCTCGTGTCAGCATCAGCAAGCCGCGACTTCGGCATTCGTTCGTCTGGTCCTTGGAGAATGAACAACCAGTCGGCAGACATTCCATACGAAGCCTCAAATGCCAGATGAAAGGCCAGGCTAGAAATTTTGCGTCGCATTAAAATGTATGGGCGTTATTCATCTTAGTGTTTATATTGTCTTTGGTTCAGGGTGTCCCCTAGTCGAGAGCTCCCGACTAGAACCTCTTACTTGTTAATAAAGTCAGAAAATTTAAACAAGACATATAAGTAAATAGAATAAAGAGATAGTGATGGGAAATCAACGACCCGGTGGGAGAAATTAAAAGCTTGTCCGGGAAGCTGTGCCCCTACTCATTGCTGTGATTCCCCGCAGGTATTTGAAAAGCAACGATTTTATTAGGGTAGAGAAACTATTTAAAATTTTACATAGTACACGAAAAGAGTTGTGCATAGCGTAATCTGTTGTGCACGTAGGTAGAAATAAGGGGCGATAATTTCTGGTTGGGGTAAACGAAACAAAGAATTGAAGACGCCCTAACAGAAAAGGAGAATCTTTATCGCTAACAATCAACTTATGTAGGAAGACAACACCGAGACAGAATATTGAGATAAAGCATCCTGCAGGAGTAGGATGGTAACCGAAAATTAAGGTTACAATTTAAACCTCGGAAGGTGGAGTACGATTGAAGGTCATAAACTTACACTTTTAACAATTAAGATGCAATTGATTGGTCGATAACCAAAGATACATAGCGTTAAAATCATCTTGTAGAGGAGATTGATGTAGGGGACTAGTGTATGTATAAGTACACGGGCCTGAGATGTAATTGAGGGACGATCATTTATAAACAGAGTAAATAGTAAGGGTCCAAGATGATTACCTAAAGGGACACACAACATCGCATCTTTAGCCAGAATTTCCATCCAATAGTATTGAAATATGCGAAAAGTGTGAAAGGCGTCTCGAACGAATTTTAATAAAGTGCCCCGTTTTTACCGAAGAGGATTCTTTGAAAAATGTGTTTATGCAATGTTCCCACTCTTGTAGACGGAATTTCCCAAGCCCCTGTCTATATTACATAAGGGATCTTATAAAAGAATTCTCAACAGTGTAATATATAGCTGCAAGTAGGTTCTTCTATAAATAACATTTATCAAGCTATCTTGACCAAAACTTGGCATTTGTGAGTATCAGTATGCTTATATATGAATCAAATATTATCACGATCCGATTGCTATTAGAAAAATCGATCAAAGAGTGAGATTTTGCATGGCAAAATATAATTGCAAACTGCATTTAAAAAGTAATTTTATAAATAAAGACTAATATTGGGTATCTTTTTATCGCCGTTGCTATGTTTTCATTGTTACAGACATAAGTATTGGACGGCCATTTGAATAGGTATTCGCGGGTCTTTTGCGTTGTGCCACAGCTTTTACATCTGCCGATTTTATTAAAAAAAAAATATTAGTTTATCTCATGTTCATATGCTTCAAGCTGGGTTAATAATAACCAACTTATGTATTGCAGATCATTGCTAAGCACATATTTTCGCGAACACCACTAAAATTACATTCGTTGCCCTCAAACACAAAATACAAAATACATGCACATTATACTTATAAAATTAATCGGGGCTCCACTTTGCCTCTGGTTATCCGTCGCTGTTGTTAAGAGAAACAAATACAGTTATTTCAATTAAAATAGTCTTTATATTTTTTCTCCCGTTGAGAAAGAAAACAAATTAAAAAAAAGTGCAAGTAAAAGAAGCGGTTTACCTATACAGATTAATCGTGAACCTTCCGAGTCTAGCCACATTGTAGAGCGCCCTAATCGCAGAAGCTGGAGTTTCTGAAGGAAGGGTCGTAGCTTAAAAAACAGCTCAGGCTAAAAACTTAGCACGCGCGAGATAACAGAAATGTATATTTCCGGTCTAAATCAAATCCTTGAGGGCATTCGATTAAATCAACGGTTTTTTTCTTTTGCAATAAACCTAACCGAAGGACCACAAACCTCCTTAATGTCTCTTATACAATAAGACATTACAAGCTACAGAGCACAAAGTGAAATGGAATCTTGAATCCATCTTAAATAACGAATAACATTTTGCAATGAAAAGTATAGTTAATACCTATGTAGAAAGGAGTATCTTCGCTGCTGCGTACAGTGACTCCATCCTGCAGCTCGTAACAGAACGACAATATCGTAACAGAAGGCAAAAACCAGATATTGGCTGTAATATGTGACACGGCTGAAGACGGCCAAATAGGGACAACACCAAGTAAGTATGGGACAAGTGGAACTTTCCAAAGACATTGAACCTTTTTTTTTACAATTTAAAGTTGAGATGGAAACATGGACGTGTATGGCTGTATCAATTCGGCTGGTGATGCTGATCAAGATATCTTGATAAACAAAAAAGATTTTAATCAAAAACATAGTTTTCGACCGATCATTGCTATTGCAGCTATATGATAATGTCGCCCGATTACGGTAGGTTTTTGCATATATATGAGGAGCATCGTAAAACTTATAGAAGCCGACTTTGGTCAAGATATCTTGATAAACAAATATGGTTTTCATACAAAAACTTAATTTTCGACCGAGCATTCCTATAGCAGCTATATGATATAGTTTTCCGATCTTAATAGGATTTTGCATATATATGAGGAGCATAGTAAAACTAATAAATGCCTAGTTTGGTCAAGATATCTTGAAATAAATGTTGTTTTATACAACAACTTAATTTTCGACCGATCGTTCCTTTGGCAGCTATATAGTATAGTGGTTCGAACCAGTCGGTTTTGACCTATGTGCTGCGTGCAACAGAAAGAGGGACTTCTCGAAAGTTTCATTAAAATAGCTTTAAAACTGAGAGACTTATTCGCATAGAAATAGACAGACGGACATGGCTATATCGACACGGCGGTTGATGCTGATCAAGAATATGTATGCCTTATGGTGTCGGAGATGTCTCCTTATTTGTAATGCCCTCTGCAAGGGTAAAAAAAATTAAATTAAATCAAACAATTACTTAAACAATTCAAAACATACATTGTTTTACACGTCTGAAACTATTTAGCAGTTCAATAAATGTCTGTACAATTTTCGGAGTGCGTTTTTGATATTGGGTATGTTTATTATGTGTAACATTTCTAATGCGTACGAAATATATCGGTGAAATTTAAAGATAAATGGTCTTGAATAAAAACTCTGGACCTCAAGCCAATCAATCAAATATTTATATTTTATTTCTTTACATTATTTCTTTATTTATATATGTTACACATTTCATGAAAAAATTATAGTTCATATACAGTTGCAGTAGTATCTTAAAAATGTTTCGTGCAAGTTATGGCACGCCTGGTTTTTGAGCTACTGACACTCATAGCCATTTAAAATGATAATTTTAAAACAACGGTTTAACTTCTAAAATTATTAATACATTTAATGTCTGTTTTGTCTTTCAGCAAAATTCGTGTTAACTATTCCACTACACTATTTCTGTTTTATGATTCAAAACTGGTGGAGATATGTAAAACTAATGTAATAGACGTGTGTACAAACATTCAAATGTTAGATGTTCCTGATGATCAGTTTGAATACTTACCAAATATTGATGATGTTAATATGGGAACTACGTTATTTGAAGTTTATTTGGTTCTCAAACGATACAATATTCTGGGTAAAGAGTTTAAAAAAGTATCTGCATGGTTATCATAATTTCATTTTTGGTTTCATAGGGCAATCACTATGTCCCAACTGTAAATTGGAGATGACTGAATTTTATCAATGGTTTGAAAGGGGTGTAACACATTGGCTTGATATTTCAATAATAAAGGCCCTTAATCGCATTCAGAAAGCTATAGACTTAGACCAACTCCATGCTGTCGATGAAACGGTTAAGTATAGTTCATCTGCAGTAGACACTTTGGCCATTTTTTATCAGATTAAAATATTTTGGCAACAATTGGACTGGCCAGAAATAGAAGGATCGTATACATTTGTAGCGAAAATTGTAAATGTAAGTTGATGACTACACTCTTAAATAATATGTCATACATTTTTCAAATACCCTTCTTTAAAAGGATATATGCCGATGTTGCGTTTTCTATGCACAACGGATGTCACGCCGTGTAGAAACCATAACCAAGTTAGAAGATAATGAGGAAATGTTTAGTAAGTAAATACGATACAACTTTTCTTTTCAATAGTTTTAAAATTTTTTTTTAGTTTTATCGCAAGAGTGGTGTTTGGCTATTAACAACATGGACTACATCCGCCAGAGCTTACCCTCATTTATAAAGGTATGATTAAAATACATTAAAATAAAATACGATAAAGAAAATGCGAGAGAATGGTAGCAATATATGAAATTCATCATCCTACATTTATTTAAAGAGATAGGTATACGTAGTGCATACAATATATAGATGCTTTAAATATTAAAATAATCGAATCAAGAATTTTTAATTAGCCCCATAAGTGCTTGCCTCACCGCCAGATTTTTTCTCCCTGCATATCTTTTCAATGTATTCAAACATACATATGTATGTATTGTGTCGATGTGCGCACAATTAAATCCCGGCGTTTTTCGCGAGGCAGAGATATTTTCTTCAATGGGTTGGCGCTGCCTTCGATTTTTTGGTAGACCCTTTGCGCCTGCTGAAAGATTTATATTTTATATTATAATTTTGTTGTTTGATGTGGTGGGTTATTTTGCATATGTCGAACGTCAAGCGAAGGTGGAGTTGAAATTTTAATATTGTAGGTTTACGCCTGGCCCATGGCCATGTTACTCCGATTTTAATAGAGACAGCGTAATGCAAAACGTGCTGGTGCACGTGTTTTATTCTGAACGGATAACATAGGTTAGAACTTAGATATATATTTACTCAGAATCTTACCGCAGTCCTTTCTCCTTCGGGTCTCATATAAACAACGCATCACAATGGCGCATCGGCTTAAGGCCCACACACCATTTCACGCGTCGCACAAGTGTAGGCAGGTACTCCAAGATGCACCGTTTCCAAAAGCGGTCCGTAATAGCCTCGCTATGCGCCACTGCTTCCTTGACGCGCATCTTTCGTTCGGCTGTTCGTGGATAGGGGTCAGGCAGATTGGCTACTCCCTTGAGACGATCGTTCGGTATTAGAAGACTTCCTGGTCCGTAGACACCGACAAGTGAGTAAACGGGCATGAATTCACACCATTCTCAATCATTAAACTCTCCAATACGTGTTGCTTATTCCCTCCCCTGACATATTGCACCAGCTTTTCCCAGGCTCCTTCTTTAGCTCGGTTCGTTCGGCAGTTAAAGATCAATTCAATGAATATAGCTCACCCTTAATCTTCTCTGGCTCGAATACATCTATGATCCTTTTGGCTTCTCTGTTGGCCCCAACAAAGTTATTTTGTAATTGGACAACCTCAGTACAGGCCGGCGTTGGCAAAGAAAGTTCCTGATCACGATTATGGAGGAATCAGTTGGTAGTTAATGTGCCAACTTCAAATGTATGGCCCTTGCTGTCAGACACGTCCTTTCGACGTCCGAACGCCACAAAAAGTCCAAATTAGTCCGGACCCGTGAACTTAAAAGGCCATCCATTGGCCTCCAGTCTGTCCTCTGGTAAAGTATCTATTATGTGGCGCTAGCTGCGCTCTACGTAGCTTGCACACGGTACATCTAGATATTACTGTATGCAATAGTCAACGCAGCTTTGTTATCCAAAATCTGCCTCTTATGTCGCCTATCGGTGCATCCACTTTTTGATGCTTCATTCTCACGTAGTAGTGCATGCCGGTGTGAAAAAATTATTAGTCTTCTCTCACTATGCGGTATACACAGTACGACATCGTTCCTGCCATACGCACGCAGGTCGGCGCCAGCCCTCTTATGTCGCTTAGATGACCGAATCATTCTCTATTGTACGATGCTCAAAGCTCGTCAGGGAACGCTTCGCTTACGCTCGCCGTATCAGCAAGCTCTCATCGTCCTCACACTCCGTAGTGGTGAGGCCGAATCTCTCAAGCTTAGTCTTCTGTCCACAGCACCAGCGCATGAACCTTAGAGCCCAAGTCGTCGTCCTCACCAGCCGACTGTAGCTAGAGAATCTCTGAAATGCTGCAACTAAGGCGAATTCATTCGGCATCTCTTCTTCATCATCGCAGGATCAGTATTCCGTGCCCGGTTTGGGGTGCGGCCAGCATACCCCAAAAATGTTGGCCTGCCTAACCATCGTGACCGTGGGTGCTGCCTATCCAATGCATCACAGTTTTGGAGTCAGCCCATAGCATAGCATCGCTGATCGCTATACTGCGTTCCATTTTGACAGTGTCCATTAGTCTCTTTTCTAACACGGCTGCTTGCAATTCCACTCGTGGAATTGACATCATTTTCATTGGGGGGCATTTCGTCTCGGTACATACGACGCATACCTCGCTGACCTCTAAGTAAGCCACAGCTGCAAATGCTGACTGGCTAGCGTCGAAAACATGCAGTTGTACTACCCGCACAAGTATGGGTTCAAAGTAATGGCACGAGCTTCGAAATCTTTTCAAGTTGTTCTTGTTATGAAACCATTTATTAAAGGCGCGGGCGATCACATATGGTAAGCGTGCATCCTACTACACATTTCGTCGCCAGATCTCACGCATTTTTAACTTTCCAGTTATCATTAGACAGCTAAAATAAAAAATAAAAAAAATCCCAATAGATCAACTGTTGGCATGCTAAAGCTCAAGAATTCCCTCTTCTAGGGACTCGCTCCAAACTTAGCACACATCGGGGTACTTTGTGGTACTACTTGTTAAATTTGAAATCATCCATGGCTGGCACTCAACACATTACCAGAATCTTTTCTTTAGCTTTGCCCCATCCGATGCTTCTAGCAGCCACATGTTGCCTCAGGGCGTCAGCTACAGTTGGCGAACTAGAAGTTAATTGACATAATTCAAATCCAGCAATTGCATATATTTCTTTTGTTCTTGTTGATATGGCGACAGCGTCGCCTTCATTTTCAATACTGTCCAAATAGACGCCCACATAGTGATATTCACGAATAGCTTTAACCGCACCAGGATCTGAATCCTGAAACTGCAGCGCAATAAAGGTCTTCACATAGTGCGCGGCGCTTGGCGAGCATTCAGCTCCAAACGTCATTACACTCATCTCATAAATGTCAGGCTCCCGGCGATCATCGCCGTTTCGTCACTGAAATCGCTGGGCACATCTATCCTGCGGTCGAATTAACACTTGATGGAATATCTCTCGGATGTCTCCACAAACGCCAACGGCACCTTCAGAAAATGGAAGAACAGCCGGGAGTGACTTGTAGCGCTGCGGCCTCTTGGATAATGCCGAATTCAAGTAAATGTCACCGACCTTTGCTGCCGCGTCGAACACTAGTCTTATCTGGCCGGGCCTTTTTAGATTTTCAATTCCAAAGGCCGGCAGATACAAAAATTTGTCGCTGTTGGCTAAACCGACCTCATGATTCAATCGTCGAGCATATCCCTTTTGAACATAATCCTCCATAATTTTCATATAGGCTCGATTAAACTGATCGTTAAGCTTCACCTTTCTCTCAATGTTGACCAATCAACATTATCATGGTTTCATAACGAACCTGTCTGGTAACGTTTCCCTATTTTCACAGTGGTGTCTTCGAGTATCTTCTGAGCTTGTGCATCGTCGGTGCCTGCGACTGGTGGCGTATGCTTCAAACCGAAGCTCTTTATATCAAAATAGTCACTTACCATCTTTTGGATTGCATCCTCCTGTGACACTCATAGGAGACATAATATTGATGGCGTTGCCGTTCAAACCACCCATTCAAGTTCGGTGGCTGCGGAATATGGTCCCAATGGTTTGCATTGGAAATACAAGATGCGCATGGTCCATCGCCCCGCGATAATTGGAAGTCGTGCACTGTAACACATCACGTCCCTGCATCGTTGTCGATTATCGTTACAGACGAGGCTCGTTGAGGAGCGCATACGTATCGATCCGCTAAATGGCCCCTTGCAATGTCACTGGCAATATGCAGAATAGTAGGCGATCTCCATCCGAATCGACACAACTTAAATTCCTTTTTTGCGTCAATTGACCATCGACCAGCTGCGGTGCCCTTGTGTGCGGATACGCTGGTCCAGTATTCATCACTATATTACCTGCAGGTTGCGATGTATTGTGATTAAGGGATGATGCCTCTTCCGGCATCCACTTGGAGGCGTTGGCCGAGAAACAAGGCTGTTACCTTTTTACACGTATCCACTTATTTAACGGAGAGGCGTAATTAAACTTGTTGCAGTCCCTGACCGCATGCTATCCATTACGGATTGTACACTGTTTGGTGCGACCTGAGTGTCGCTCTTCATTATTCTGGTCAATGCTGGCATGTAGCACTCTACGCTTCTGCTGCCTACTATCCACGTCCACAATCGTACATACCAGTTAGAGACAGTTAATATGTTGGTCAACACAGAAGAGTCGATTTCTCCAGTAATTAATTAATGAATAAATTGTAATAATATATTTTTCTGAAACTAAAGAATGTTAGTGCCAATATGCTTATTTATTTAAAATAAATGTATGCAAAGCCAATGTAATGTACCTGGATATACTTGGATACCTATGGATACATATATGGCTATGCTGTTATAAATACACAGCTACAAAGAGAGAGAGAGAGAGAGAGAGAGAGAGAGAGATAGAGAGAGCAAAGACAATATAAACACTAAGACGAGTAACGCCATACAACAAAATGCTACTATGCAGCTTGATTTTTCGAAAATTGAGAACGAAAACGAAATTTGTAGCATTGCGCTCTCACAGCCGAGAGAACGAAAAAGCTAAAAATAGAATTTGCTCTCAGCTTCGGCTCTATGAGGGCCGTGCAAGCAATTATGTTTGTATGCGTGTGAATATACATACATAACAGCATATTTGAATGTGTTGTTATCCACTGCTCTGGCAAAGTCTCTGGCTGGCAAAGAAACAATCTTCTTAGTTTTTTAGCTCAGATCACGACCTACCCAAAATTTCTATTGATATATGAATGCATTTCGTAGACTGAGGTTGGCTCCGTACAAAATATGTATTTTTAAGGCGATGCAAATATTTATGTAATTTTTTATATTTGAAATTATTAATTAAATTATTATTATTTTTGAGTAATACATAATAAATTAAGGAAATAAAAGTGCAAATTTGTTGTTTTCAAAGATACATTTAATTAATTTTTTTTTTTTATTATTATTTTTTGTTTGAATTATAAAGAACAAACTACGCAGGGAACACCGCGAGGAGGTTATTATAATTATAATAGGGTCATAACTAAATATGACCTACGAGTCGACTTGAAATTGTAATTGTAAATTGTAAATTGTAATTGTATTATTTAGCACTCTTTTATTTCTTAATTGGAGAATAAAACTAATATTAATTTAACTTAAAGAAATTACGTAAATATTTGCATCGACTTAGAAATACATATATTCTGCGAAGCCAACCTCAGTACACAAAATGCATTCATATATCAACAAAAATTTGGGATAGGTCATCATCTGCGCTAGAAAACTAAGAAATTTAATTTCGTGCCAGCTAAAGCCAGAGCAGTGAATAACAACACATACATACATACTTTAAAGTTCTTATGCATGTATAATTCACGCATGCAACCAAAGGTGCACACTCGCTATTGGCTGAGACAAGAACTTTTCTCGAGCATACACTGCGCAAAAAGAAAAGTGAAATCAATCTATGTTTGCTAGTTATTGCGCAAGAAGCGCCTGTAAAAATTATATGTATAAGTTCTTAAATTTTCCAGTAAAATTCATCGTTAATATCTAGGGTAATATATCATTTAAATAAAGCATGCATTTCATGGATAAAGCACAAGCACTTTGCGTCGATCGTAAGATCTAAACTCTTTCGCTCAATGTACTTCGAAAACGAAGCGACGCAAAGCAGCATCCACCAGCTTTGCTGAAGGCAGGCTGGCGACTAACTCGACTAACTAACGTAGCTCGTGTCAGCATCAGCAATCCGCGACTTCGGCATTCGTTCGTCTGTTCTTTGGAGAAGGAACAACCAGTCGGCAGGCATGCCGTACGAAGCCTCAAAGGCCAGGCTAGAAATTTTGCGACGCATTCGCGTTACTCATTTTAGTGTTTATATTGTCTTTAAAGAGAGAGCGGGTGTACTCATACATAAGTGCGCTCACTCTCGGAGCGCCTAAACTTCAAATCGGCCAATCGCTTAAATCAGCTATTTCATAATTTTGAAATGTTTCAATTTAAATCTCTTTAACCCTGAACCCATTAAAAATGGGTAAAAGGGTATATTGTGTTTGTGCAAAATGCAAATGTTAAATTTGTATTCATCCATGGCTCTCATTCAACACATTAGCAGAATCTTTTCTTTAGCTTTGCCCCATCCGATGCTTCTAGCAGCCACATGTTGCCTCAGGGCGTCAGCTACAGTTGGCGAACTAGAAGTTAATTGACTTAATTCAAATCCAGCATTTGCATATATTTCTTTTGTTCTTGTTGATATGGCGAAAGCGTCGCCTTCATTTTCAATACTGTCCAAATAGACGCCCACATAGTGATATTCACGAATAGCTTTAACCGCACCAGGATCTGAATCCTGAAACTGCAGCGCAATAAAGGTCTTCACATAGTGCGCGGCGCTTGGCGAGCATTCAGCTCCAAACGTCATTACACTCATCTCATAAATGTCAGGCTCCCGGCGATCATCGCCGTTTCGTCACTGGAATCGCTGGGCACATCTATCCTGCGGTCGAATTAACACTTGATGGAATATCTCTCGGATGTCTCCACAAACGCCAACGGCACCTTCAGAAAATGGAAGAACAGCCGGCAGTGACTTGTAGCGCTGCGGCCTCTTGGATAATGCCGAATTCAAGTAAATGTCACCGACCTTTGCTGCCGCGTCGAACACTAATCTTATCTGGCCGGGCCTTTTTAGATTTTCAATTCCAAAGGCCGGCAGATACAAAAATTTGTCGCTGTTGGCTAAACCAACCTCATGATTCAATCGTCGAGCATATCCCTTTTGAACATAATCGTCCATAATTTTCATATAGGCTCGTTTAAGCTGATCGTTAAGCTTCATCTTTCTCTCAATGTTGACCAATCAACATTATCATGGTTCCATAACGAACCTGTCTGGTAACGTTTCCCTATTTTCACAGTGGTGTCTTCGAGTATCTTCTGAGCTTGTGCATCGTCGCTGCCTGCGACTGGTGGCGTATGCTTCAAACCGAAGCTCTTTATATCAAAATAGTCACTTACCATCTTTTGGATTGCATCCTCCTGTGACACTCATAGGAGACATAATATTGATGGCGTTGCCGTTCAAACCACCCATTCAAGTTCGGTGGCTGCGGAATATGGTCCCTATGGTTTGCATTGGAAGTACAAGATGCGCATGGTCCATCGCCCCGCGATAATTGGAAGTCGTGCACTGTAACACATCACGTCGCTGCATCGTTGTCGATTATCGTTACAGACGAGGCTCGTTGAGCAGCGCATACGTATCGATCCGCTAAATGGCCCCTTGCAATGTCACTGGCAATATGCAGAATAGTAGGCGATCTCCATCCGAATCGACACAACTTAAATTCCTTTTTTGCGTCAATTGACCATCGACCAGCTGCGGTGCCCTTGTGTGCGGATACGCTGGTCCAGTATTCATCACTATATTACCTGCAGGTTGCGATGTATTGTGATTAAGGGATGATGCCTCTTCCGGCATCCACTTGGAGTCGTTGGCCGAGAAACAAGGCTGTTACCTTTTTACACGTATCCACTTATTTAACGGAGAGGCGTAATTAAACTTGTTGCAGTCCCTGACTGCATGCTATCCATTACGGATTGTACACTGTTTGGTGCGACCTGAGTGTCGCTCTTCATTATTCTGGTCAATGCTGGCATGTAGCACTCTACGCTTCTGCTGCCTACTATCCACGTCCACAATCGTACATACCAGTTAGAGACAGTTAATATGTTGGTCAACACAGAAGAGTCGATTTCTCCAGTAATTAATTAATGAATAAATTGTAATAATATATTTTTCTGAAACTAAAGAATGTTAGTGCCAATATGCTTATTTATTTAAAATAAATGTATGCAAAGCCAATATAATGTACTTGGATATACTTGGATACCTATGGATACATATATGGCTATGCTGTTATAAGTACACAGCTACAAAGAGAGAGAGAGAGAGAGAGAGAGAGAGAGAGAGAGAGAGAGAGATAGAGAGAGCAAAGACAATATAAACACTAAGGCGAGTAACGCCATACAACAAAATGCTACTATGCAGCTTGATTTTTCGAAAATTGAGAACGAAAACGAAATTTGTAGCATTGCGCTCCTCACAGCCGAGAGAACGAAAAAGCTAAAAATAGAATTTGCTCTCAGCTTCGGCTCTATGAGGGCCGTGCAAGCAATTATGTTTGTATGCGTGTGAATATACATACATAACAGCATATTTGAATGTGTTGTTATCCACTGCTCTGGCAAAGTCTCTGGCTGGCAAAGAAACAATTTTCTTAGTTTTTTAGCTCAGATCACGACCTACCCAAAATTTCTGTTGATATATGAATGCATTTCGTAGACTGAGGTTGGCTCCGTACAAAATATGTATTTTTAAGGCGATGCAAATATTTATGTAATTTTTTATATTTGAAATTATTAATTAAATTATAAAGTAAAATAAAAGTGCAAATTTGTTGTTTTCAAAGATACATTTAATTAATTTTTTTTTTTTATTATTATTTTTTGTTTGAATTATAAAGAACAAACTACGCAGGGAACACCGCGAGGAGGTTATTATAATTATAATAGGGTCATAACTAAATATGACCTACGAGTCGACTTGAAATTGTAATTGTAAATTGTAAATTGTAATTGTATTATTTAGCACTCTTTTATTTCTTAATTGGAGAATAAAACTAATATTAATTTAACTTAAAGAAATTATGTAAATATTTGCTTCGACTTAGAAATACATATATTCTGCGGAGCCAACCTCAGTACACAAAATGCATTCATATATCAACAAAAATTTGGGATAGGTCATGATCTGCGCTAGAAAACTAAGAAATTTAATTTCGTGCCAGCTAAAGCCAGAGCAGTGAATAACAACACATACATACATACTTTAAAGTTCTTATGCATGTATAATTCACGCATGCAACCAAAGGTGCACACTCGCTATTGGCTGAGACAAGAACTTTTCTCGAGCATACACTGCGCAAAAAGAAAAGTGAAATCAATCTATGTTTGCTATTTTCTTAACATAGTTATTGCGCAAGAAGCGCCTTGTGTAAATATTGTAAAGGTTGTTAAATTTTCCTGTAAAATTAATCGTTAATATCTAGGGTAATATATCATTTAAATAAAGCATGCATTTCATGGATAAAGCACAAGCACTTTGCGTCGATCGTAAGCTCTAAACTTTTTCGCTCAATGTACTTCGAAAACGAAGCGACGCAAAGCAGCATCCACCAGCTTTGCTGAAGGCAGGCTGGCGACTAACTCGACTAACTAACGTAGCTCGTGTCAGCATCAGCAGGCCGCGACTTCGGCATTCGTTCGTCTGGTCTTTGGAGAAGGAACAACCAGTCGGCAGGCATGCCGTACGGAGCCTCAAAGGCCAGACGAAAGGCCAGGCTAGAAATTTTGCGACGCATTCGCGTTACTCATTTTAGTGTTTATATTGTCTTGGGAGAGAGCGGGTGTACTCATACATAAGTGCGCTCACCCTCGGAGCGCCTAAAGTTCAAATCGGCCAATCGCTTAAATCACCTATTTCATAACTTTGAAATGTTTCAATTTTAATCTCTTTTACCCTGAACCCATTAAAAATGGGTAAAAGGGTAAATTGTGTTTGTGCAAAATGCAAATGTATGAGCCGGCAGAAGGAAGCATCTCCGATCGCATAAAGTACTGATATTTTAGATGTAGGTGATCCAAGTGCCTGATCGAGTTTGTTTCCGATAATCGATAAATTACTCCGTTTCCAAGCAATCGATAAAAATCGATATTGATATCATGTTTTTTGAGCAATTTTGGTAAATAATCAGAGCTAGAGTCACCAAATTTGACATATAGCTTTTATAATATAATATATATAGTGACATATTCACAACAACAGCATTTTGAACCACTGTTATTCATAAGCTAATTGCATGGCATAACCCATTGTGTGTTTACAAACTGAATAATCATAACAATAACATGCCTTCTGCATCCGAATTCAAATAACGCTAACAGCAGCAAAAATCCTAAGAGCAGAATGCCTTCTGCAGCCAAGCTCACATATTGTCAACAATCATTTATAAACAAAAACTGATCAACAGAAAGGCGCTAGCATAAACAAGCTGCAGCCGCTGTCCCTTTGCAAAAAGTCACGTACTCCAATTATTATTTAGCTTTAAATATAGCGTAAGCCAATTTTGTTAGCTCAGTCTTACTCCAGATATTCAACATAATAAACCGATACAGATTCACGGTCGGGAAATATAGTTTTTTATTTCCAAACTTATAACTACGTTATTGGCGCAGCCGGTAGGATAGCATTTTGTGAAAAGAAATAAATTAAAGTTTGTGAGTGATACGATCAATTAAAGAGAGCCTTATCCATACAACTGGTGTCTTCTCTGATCAACAAGTGTAATTGTGCACAGTATTACAACTAAATCGAATATATTTCAACTCCAAAATTCGCTATCCGCAAAAGAACTGAACGTGTGAAAACAATTCAAGCAACGTATAAATCCAATTCGGTCGTTGCAACAAAGTGAATTTCGTGACACAAACAAAAAAAAAATAAATAAAAAAAATGGAGCAACCAGAAGGCTCTCATGTTCTCAAGAATTCAAACAGAATTTACAACAAGCACAAATAAATAACCCCATAAATCAAAATATTTCTCAAGGTAGATATATACCAAATCAACCGTACAAGCGTATACGAGAAAATACTAGTGGTTCCCAAAAAATGCAGGTTGATGAAAATTATCAACAATCCGAAAACTATCAGGGTAACTATGTTCAAGAAGAGTATGGTTGTCAGAACAACCAATATGAGGTGTTTCAGAATAATGAAATAAAAGACGAAAATTTTCCAATTGGAGCCTCGGGACAAGCCAGTACATAGAAATTAAAATTAATAACAGACGCTACAGTTGTTTCATTGACACTGGGTCGTCAATAAATATGATGAGGGAAAACTTCCTTAACTACTTCGATTAGAACCATGACAGGGATATCAAACTTAAACCATTATGTATCCACTGCACCTAATAAACTCTTTAGGCAAGATCAGATATTTTACATACATGATTATTCACCTTATTATGATATACTTTTAGGCAGAAATTTATTAAAGGCAAGCAACGCCATAATTGACTACGCTCATGACAGAATAATAATTAGCGAGAGATCGTTCAATCAGAAGAAATTAGGTTGGGATCCAAATTCAGAAAAAAACTTCGAAGCATATTTAAAGCCAGAAAGTTATACACTAGAAATTAATTACGCAATAAGTAATGAAAAAACATCGGGAGAAGATTACCGAGTTGATCATCTAAACGTTGAAGAAAAATCAAAACTATTAAAATTACTGAAAAATTTCAGTGACATTCAATATCGAGAAAGTGACAATTTGACCTTCACGAGCATTGTTAAGCACGAAAATAATACACATCATGAAAATCCAATTTACAAGAAACCATACGGTTACCCTTTCGCTTTCGAACAAGAAGTCGAAAAGCAAATTAAAGATATGCTTACCCAAGGTATTATTCGGCATAGCCAGTCGCCTTATTGTAGTCCCTTATGGATCGTACCAAAAAAGGCAGACGCCTCAGGAGAGGCAAAATTTAGATTAGTCGTCGATTACAGAGGATTAAACGACATTACAATCAATGATAAATTCCCCATTCCAAACATGGACGAGATTTTGGGAAAATTAGGAAGATGTTCATACTTTACAACAATAGATTTAGCAAAAGGTTTCCATCAGATTGAGATGGACAAGAACTCAATTAATAAAACAGCATTTTCTACCAAATACGGACATTACGAGTATACTCGAATGCCATTTGGACTTAAAAATGCACCAGCAACATTCCAAAGGTGCATGAATCACGTTATTCGTGATTTAATTAACAAGCATTGTCTTGTTTATTTGGACGACATTATTGTCTTCTCCACATCACTTGAAGAATATTTAAATTCAATAAATAAAGTTTTTGAAAAATTAAGACAGGCAAATTTGAAACTTCAATTAGATAAGTGCGAGTTTTTAAAAAAGGAAACAGAATTCTTAGGCCATATTATAAGTCCAGAAGGCATACGGCCAAACAAATTGAAAGTAAAAGCAATACAAGAATTTCCTTTGCCAAAAACATCAAAGGAAATTAAATCATTTCTAGGTTTATGTGGTTATTATCGAAAGTTCATTCCAGATTTTGCAAAAATTGCAAAACCCATGACTCTTTACCTAAAGAAAGCGGCAAAAATTGATATCAAAAATGTTGAATACAAGATCACAGGCCAATTAGTTTCTCAAGTAGAACGTTAAACGATCATGAACAAAATTACAGTACAATAGAAAAAGAGCTTTTAGCAATAGTGTGGGCAGTAAAATATTTTCGCCCATATTTATATGGCAGACCATTTGACATTTTAAGCGATCATAAGCCACTCTTTTGGCTAAACAACATTAAAGAACCCAACATGAAATTACAACGTTGGCGTATTAAATACTTAGAAGGAAAATTAAACCACGTAGCAGATGCTTTATCACGCATCAAAATTGAAGAAAATATGCTAGGCGAACAAGATATTAACACACAAGCTACAGCACATAGCGCTGAAGAAGATAATGAAAATTTAATACATTTAACAGAAAAACCATTAAACTATTTTAGAAGACAAATAGAAATGATTAGAAGTGATACCGAGCAAATAGAAGTTGCACCATATTTTAAAAAATTAGGAATAAAAATCGAATATTTAAACTTAAACATTGAAAAAGCTAAACAGATATTGATAAAACATTTTTGCAAAAATTCAAGCGTATTATACATTGAATACGATTCCGATTTTGAGATAATACAACAAGCCTTTAAAGAAATAATGAACCCCAAAACAACTCGAATATTACGAACAAATTTTAAACTGAAAGACATTAGGAGCTATGCAGAATTTAAAGAAATAATAGTTAGCAACCACAAGAAACTTTTACATCCAGGCATCGAAAAGATGGTCAGACTTTTCAAAGAAACATATTATTACCCAGACTATCAAAATTTAATCCAAAACATAATTAACGAATGTGAAGTTTGTAATCTAGCTGAAATTGATCACAGGAACACATCTTGTAAATTTAAAATTACACCAGAAGTAGAAAACTGTAGAGAAACTTACGTAGTAGACATTTATTCAATAAAAAACCACAGCTATTTAATATGTATTGATTTATATTCAAAATTTGCAAATGTAATTGAACTTAACGGCAAGGATTGGATAGAAGTTAAAAGTTAATACACATCATGAAAATCCAATTTACAAGAAAACATACGGTTACCCTTTCGCTTTCGAACAAGAAGTCGAAAAGCAAATTAAAGATATGCTTACCCAAGGTATTATTCGGCATAGCCAGTCGCCTTATTGTAGTCCCTTATGGATCGTACCAAAAAAGGCAGACGCCTCAGGAAAGGCAAAATTTAGATTAGTGGTCGATTACAGAGGATTAAACGACATTACAATCAATGATAAATTCCCCATTCCAAACATGGACGAGATTTTGGGAAAATTAGGAAGATGTTCATACTTTACAACAATAGATTTAGCAAAAGGTTTCCATCAGATTGAGATGGACAGGAACTCAATTAATAAAACAGCATTTTCTACCAAATACGGACATTACGAGTATACTCGAATGCCATTTGGACTTAAAAATGCACCAGCAACATTCCAAAGGTGCATGAATCACGTTCTTCGTGATTTAATTAACAAGCATTGTCTTGTTTATTTGGACGACATTATTGTCTTCTCCACATCACTTGAAGAACATTTAAATTCAATAAATAAAGTTTTTGAAAAATTAAGACCGGCAAATTTGAAACTTCAATTAGATAAGTGCGAGTTTTTAAAAAAGGAAACAGAATTCTTAGGCCATATTATAAGTCCAGAAGGCATACGGCCAAACAAATTGAAAGTAAAAGCAATACAAGAATTTCCTTTGCCAAAAACATCAAAGGAAATTAAATCATTTCTAGGATTATGTGGTTATTATCGAAAGTTCATTCCAGATTTTGCAAAAATTGCAAAACCCATGACTCTTTACCTAAAGAAAGCGGCAAAAATTGATATCAAAAATGTTGAATACAATAAAGCCTTTGAAAAATTAAAAATATAAATTATAAACGACCCAATATTAGTATGTCCAGACTTTAATAAAAAGTTTCAGGTAACAACCGACGCAAGTAATTTTGCAATAGGAGCTGTGTTGTCACAAGATAACAAGCCAATTAGTTTCTCAAGTAGAACGTTAAACGATCATGAACAAAATTACAGTACAATAGAAAAAGAGCTATATGATATAGTGGTCCGATCTTAATAGGATTTTGCATATGTATGAGGAGTAAAGTAAAACTAATAAATGCCGAGTTTGGTCAAGATATCTTGAAAAACAAAATGTTATTTATACAAAAACTTAATTTTCGACCGATCAGTCCAATGGCAGCTATATGATATAGTGATCCGATATTAATTGGATTTCGCACATATATGAAGAGTAAAGTAAAACTAATAAATGCCGAGTTTAATCAAGATATCTTGAAAAACAAAATGTTTTTTCATACAAAAACTTAATTTTCGACCGATCGTTCCTATGGCAGCTATATGATATAGTAGTCCGATATTAATAGGATTTTGCGTGTATATGAGGAGTAAAGTAATATTTAATAAATATCGAGCTTGGTCAAGATATCTTGAAAAACAAAATGTTTTTTTATACAACAGCCCTACTTTCGACCAATCGTTCCTATGGCAGCTAAATGATACAGTGGTCCGATCCTGGTTTTGACATATGTGCTGCGTGCAACAAAAAGAGGGACTTCTGCAAAGTTTCATTAAGATAGCTTTAAAGCTGAGAGACTAGTTCGCATAGAAACAGACAGACATACAGACGGTCAGACGGACATGGCTATATCGACTGTTGATGCTGATCAAGAATATATGGGGTCGGAGATGTCTTCTTCTATGCGTGAACCATTTCACGACAAAATTATAATACCCTCTGCAAGGGTATAAAAAGGGCTCGATACAAGCCCTCCTAAAATGGTTTCTTACACTATTTATATCTTAACACTCGAGCGTGTCAACACAACCACTAATGAACTTAATGATCTAGGTGTCATTCTTGCTCATAAACCTAAATTCGTTGCTCATGGTCAATAAGGCCAGAATAATGTTGGGTTTCATTTATCGAAGTTTCATTTAGCGGAGTTTGACGATCCTTGCACGAAGGACCCTATACATATCTTTGCTTTTCTTAAGCCATTTATTTCTCTATTAAGGTTTTCTTTTGAATTATAGATTTGTGCAAGATTATCTTATTATTCAGTTTTTTTTTTTAAATTAATTGTTATACGTTATTTCTGTGTTGGTTATGTAAACGGACAAATAATGATATTCGTAATTTACTGGTACGTTATTTACTTCTAAATATTTTCTTCTTATTACATTTGAATAAATAATAATTTATGTTCCTTTCCCTGTTTGTTTGTGTGCTTAAAGTGTTTTTCGTCTCTCTGCTCCATATGATCTGTTTTCTTCAAGGAGGCTTAGATCTGTGTCTGGGATCAAATACTTATTTATTTTATTTTATTTATTATTTTATTTATTTATTTATTAATGGTCGACAAAACGAGTGTCTTCCTCATTATTCAAAATTGTACAATATAATTATATGCTAAAAGCCTAGTTAAAGGATACAATTTTCTAAATAGCATCACCGACCGATGGAGGTGTTTTATTTGCCAGTCCGGCCAGCTGTGCCCCTTTTCACAGCTAATTTTGTCAGTGACGCTATTAGAGCCTACATCTAAGCAGAAGGTTGTAAGTAGGAAAAAAGTGATCTCAAGTGAAATTAAAAATAATCTTAATTTGCTATATTAATAAAGAAAATACAATAAATAGGAAAAAAGAAAGTAAGAAAATTGTTAATAAAGTAAAGTTATAAGATCAACTTGATTGATCTTGGAATTTCTTTGTTGTTGTTGTTTCAATGCATGCCTCACACTCAGTGATTATGTTCTGAATAATATTTTGATAATCGGGAAAGCGTAATTGAATAGCTGGGTGTAAAAGGTATCTTAGTTTTAATAACAATTTCTTTGAAATCTGCATATACGTGTATTTCTTTCAATTTGTTGGCGGATTTCGGAGCCTTAGATGTGTCTCTGCTTTATTATAGAAGTTTATGATTTTTTTCTTCTACAAGTTAACGTGTAGCTCTTGCACTTAGTAGTCTGCGCATTGGCTAAGAGTTGCAATCATGGTGCCGACACACCGATATGTTCAGTTCTGTGCTCTGTTGCTTATGCTGAGCCAGCTTGCCGACTGTAGTCTTGCATGGGGAGGCTCAAGGGCAGTCGATAGTCAGAATCGGGATATCGACGAATATCCTGAATCGCCTTAGGATGGCGGAAATTGCGGAGGTGGCAACGCCGATCTCACTGTTCTACTGCTCTAATTGCGGAAATGTGGGAAAAATATGAGAGCGTTGAATATTACTTACTCGATTCGCCCAGAGGAGGAGATTAGCACGTGAGCAAAACGGATGCACTTTGCGATGCCTTTGGCCTTGACCTAGTCCCCTGTTCGAATTATGGTCATTAGTATCGTGATATATCAAGTATCTTTCATTTTATACCTACCGTCACCTCCCCGCTACTTCCGAAGAGCTATAAATCAAGTTAATAACCCAACTTTTATTGCCAACCAAATATTCTATGGTACAATAAGATATACTGTAGAAAATTTCATAAAGATCGGTTAAGAAAAAGCCAAAGTTATATGCAACTGCACAATTGAATTTTTTTAAGAATTTCTGTTTACATGTACACACACACATATTATGCGCGTCTGCTTCGCATTCTAACAGCATGGTAATTGTGATATTTTTCTGTAATGCTATTTTAGCTCCTTTTTATCATAAGTACTTATTTATTTGTGTGGCTGCTGAGTAGAGGCATAGCAAGTGGTGCGGTCTGTCGCGAATTCGAGCCCTACCGGGGAAAGAATTCTTTTTTTCCTGGTGCGGCTGTTGAGTAGAGTCGACAGCAAGTAATGCGGTCAGTTGCGAGTTCGAACCCTGCCAAGGGAACTATTTTTTTTCAATTTGTTTGATGTTGGAATCAGAGGGTTCAGGTTATCCCCTAGTCGGGAGCTCCCGGCCTAGAACCTCTTACTTGTTTTGTTATTAATACTTTAAAAAAAATAAATAGAAAATCTAGTAATAATCGATATTTATTTATTTTTTAATAAATTAAAACAATTTTAAATATTAATATATTAATCAATTTATTAATAAAATCTTATTAATATATTTTTTAGGAACTGGGTGCTGATGATGTGATTCGAAGAATAGGAGAATACAGAACCAATCTGGAAGCTGAACGGTGCTCCGACACGATAAAAGCTGTAATTGATAATGCCCTCGATACACAGCGTAATCAAATTGTTGAAATGATAGAACATGTTGCCCGCAAGATGTCTCCATCTATACGTAGATTCTTAACAGAAGGGGCAGAAGTACTCCATAAAGACTCAAATTCTATGGAAAGGCTGATGATGTACTTAGAACGGTCATTAACGACGCTTTATGATACTCTTAATGAAGTCAACTTTGGCAGAATTTTGGACGGTATTTGGGGAGAATTGTCGATAATAATATATGACCTTATTCAGTCTAATCTCGATGTGAGTATAGATCAAAACCGTCTAGGATCTTATAATATGCATTTTCATTTTAGAAACGCCGACCGCCAGCATTTTTTCAAAACTTGAGGGACACTCTCCGCACTATGATATCTTGCTTCAAAATTGGAGACGCAAAAACATCAGATGTTAAAATTTTATCAGAGATTGAAAGCATACTAGACCTCCATGCTCTCGAAACTGCTGATCTTATCCACCAATATTATCTAGACCGGTATAGAAATCAAAGAGAACAATCCACAGCACATTTCGGGCAACTTACAATTACCGGACAATTTACAGATTCTGGATTATTAGTAAGTATAAACTTGAGGTGTGCTTGACTATGATGAGATCCCTCGAAAGGTTATCAATATCGACAACTTAACTTCTCAAGGTTTAATCCGTATGAGTGTTCGCTTCATGCTTCACACGTCTGGCTACTTTGCGTAGCTCGCCGGATGGGGTATGGGTTTTAAAGTAAACAAACTCGTGGCTAAACAATATTATTAACAATAAATAACAAATATACGTGTCAAGAAGGGTGATAAAAAGTGTTAAAAGAAACATGGAAGAACCTCATTATACACAACATATTTGCTCAGTTAGATGACATAACTTAGCTTACACACTCAATTTTCGGTCCCTACGAATTTATCTGGTCAAAGCAACGCCAATCCCCGAGGGTGATTTTTTGGAATTGTCCTTTTTATACTCTGAGCCCGTTAATAATGGGTATAAGGGTATATTGTATTTGTGCAAAATGCAAATGTATATAACAGGCAGAAAAAAGCATCTCCGACCCCATAAAGTACATATATTCTTGATCAGCATCGACTCGGCAGTCGGTCTAGCCATGTCTATCCGTCTGTCTGTCTGTCAATCTGTCGGTCTGTCCGTTTGTCCGTATTATGAACGCAAGGATCTCAGAACCTATAGGAACTAGAGAATTTTAGATGTAGGTCCTTCTAGTACCTGCGCAGATCGAGTTTGTTTCCGATAATCGGTAACTTACTCCGTTTCCACGCAATCGTTAAAAATCGATATAGACATCCTGTTTTGTGAGCAAATTGGGTATAAAATAAGAGATAGAGTCACCAAACATAATATGTTGCCTCTAGTATATTATATATGTCAAGAATCGAAAAAGATCAGTTAAGAAAAAACTAAAGTTGTGTTTTCCTGCGTAACTGGATGGACCGCACATGCCAAGAATTTCTGTATACATGTACACACACACATACATTCTTCGGTGTTTGTTTCGAAATCTATCAACAGCATTACGATTGCGATTGCTGCGATTATTATTCATTTTTTCACAATAATACTTAGTTATTGATGTGGCTGTTGAGTATAGGCATAGCAAGTGATGCGGTCTGTCGCGAGTTCAAGCCCTTCCGGGGAAAGTATTTTTTTTTTGCTGGTGTGGCTGTTGAGTAGAGTCGACAGCAAGTAATGCGGTCAGTTGCAAGTTCGAACCCTGCCAAGGAAACTATTTTTTTAAATTTATTTGCTGTTGGAATAGGAGGGTTTAGGGTATTTCCTAGTCGGGAGTTCCGACTAGAACCGTTTACTTGCTGAATTTCTGAGAAACGTAAACTATAGAGTGCTCTTTGTCGTTTATATCACATAACGTTAGAACGGCACCTAATGCCTGCAACGCGTCGCAGCCCATTATGCTGGATTAACTGGCTATAATATTCAGTCATGTTGAGAAATCTTCAACCTTCTCAGAGACAGTATTTATTTATACCCTTTCAGAGGGTATTTTAATTTTGTCGTGATATTAGCAACGCATAGAAGGAGACATCTCCGACCCCATAAAGTATATATATTCTTGATCAGCATCAACAGCCGATGTAGCCATGTCCGTCTGTACGTCTGTCTGTTTCTATGCGAATAAGTCTCTCAGTTTAAAAGCTTAAACTTTGTAGAAAACCCATATTTTGCTGCACGCAGCACATATGCCAAAACCAGCTGGATCGGACCACTATGTCATATAGCTGCCATAGGAACGGTCGGTCGAAAATTAAGTTGTTGTATGAAAAAAAATGTTGTTTATCAAGATATCTTGACCAAACTCACCATTTATTAGATTGACTATGCTCCCTATAAATATGCAAAATCCTATTGAGTTCGGACAACCATCTCATATAGCTGCCATAGCAACGATCGGTCGAAAACTAGATTTTTTATAAAAAACCTTTTTGTTTATCAAGATATCTTGATCAAACTTGGCATTACCTATTTTCCCTGTGTTTCTTAGGTACGAGAAAGCACTATAAGCATTATGAAAATAGTGGGCTTGCAAGGGTATTAGCCTTTCTTTCTCGATTTTTGTTGACAAAGCTTACTCTCAAACAATAAGATATTAGTTTCAGGGTATTATTGTGGTTTGCAAAATCACTTTTTTTTTATATATATACTTGAAATGACGTTCAAATCTTTCAATCGACTAAGTAATCCATTTTAACCTTTAAGCAATGAGAATCAATACAAGCGTTTCAGACAAATACCATAGGACTAGGAGAATTACTTTCCTCGTTTACTCTAACATACAATCGTATTCTGCATAAACTTCATTTTGTCTGGGTGGGTGATAATGCTTAAGCTTAAGTGGTTCTAATAAACCCTTATCAATATGATGGATACCTAAATTGGTACGATGGCAATTTGTCATTGATTTCCTAAGTTGCTTAGTTTGAGTAAACGATATCGATTTGCTTTTAATCATTGACACTCTTTGCGGCTGCACTTCTAATTCAGAAATAAAAAATTAAATAACTAAACTTTTTTTTTTTAAACTTGGTGGTTAATAAAATAATATGTTTCATCATATATATAATAATATGTTTTATTTTAATATTTTTCCGTTATAATTCTTTCAATTCTTTCAATTCTTTCAAAACAGTTTTCTCCTAATACACTAACGGATGCTCCTGAGTCTAATAAACCATATCGTCAGAAAGCTGTCTGAATTTTGTCATAGGATCTGTTAACATTCACCTTACTGCTTATATTAGTTTCTTATTCCATTCGTAAATTTACTATTTTCTTATATATTTCTCTACTCTTCTCTTAACGTAACGAATGCAATTCATTCTTATTAAATTCACGTATTTCTATTTTGTTTACTAGCAATATGCTTTTCGGGTTATTGTGCTTCAGACAAAAGAAGATCTGAACTGTAAATGCTTTGGGCGAACAAATATATTTTCTTTTAAAAAGTTTGTAAGTGTTACAACACCTGCTGATTCTTTCAGTCGTTAATTCTTTATTACTTTATTACATTCATAAAGATTTCAACAGAAATTTTCTTAAATTGCTATTTTCTCCCCATAACACGCATCAATTTAAAATTCTCTTTTTGTCTCTCCAAGCTTGCGAGTAATAGCCAATTTTAAATTGTTTTAAGGAGCTTCTGGCTCTTGCTTCTTAAAAGTACACAAATTTTCTCTAATAATCGAGATTCCGAGCAATTGTGGCAATTTAAGATGGTTATTAAACTTTTTTAACGAAAGTCTAGTTCTTTCTACGCGTAACGCTTCCACTAAATTCCGCTGCATATTGGTAATCTATCTCAATATTGTATTATGATTAATCATAAGAACTCTTTAAAAGATATTCCTATATGTTATTAGCTTTTTGACCTTCTGCCTTATTAGGGCTTGGAAAACTTTCTACTTTGACTGCAGGAAATTATTTTGGACTCGGACTCCGCGCGCGCCGTTTTCTAATCTGAGTTCTACTTCTATTCCGTCTCATAGTCTAATTTCTTTATCTTAAATTACAAATATTAATTTCCTAATATTATTATATTATTTAGTATTGTCAATGATACTAAAATACTAATAAATTTGCTAATAGTTCATAAGCTTAGAGGCATACAGATACTTTCGTTCAGACTCATTCTGAACTGTTTATAATAACTATAACTGGCCATTACAGATTTAGTTACCTGTCGTTAAGGCAACCTTATTTCTAATTCTCTCAAAATACCAAGATTTCATATAACAACACCATAAAAATAAAATTACATTGTATTGAAATTGCTGCATTGTAGAAAAAGAAATTAGATTTGTCTATATTAGCAGTCTGAAAGCCTCAACTGTTTTTTTTTTCTTTTCTCTTATCTAAGTCAAATTTAGTCGAAATAGAAATTAGTTCTTAGGTAGTGTGGCAACACTAGGTACCAACAGCATTGGATGGGATCTTTTTAAATTGGATGCCTCGCTGTGCGTAATACTTAATACTCTCACATATATTGTATATTGAATATATTGGACAAACAATCCAATGAGCAGCAATAAGTTAAATACTCCTCTAGCACATACATTTTAAAACTGAAATATCTGTTCAATTTTTAAGAAGCAAAGGTTGTTTATTATTATTTGCTGAGATATCGTCGATATAATAATTAAACTTAGTGTACTTGATATAGTGGTGTGGAAGAAAAAGTCATGGCGGAGTTATAAAATGTAACTGTAACAAAAGGAACAATTCCAAAAATATCACACGCGGGGATCATGCCATTTATAGAGACGGAAAATGGAGTGTGTAAACTCAGTTATGTCATCCTTCCGATTTCTCTTAGACCTTTATAAGCACCAGTCTTGACCATGAATATTATTTACCATTAGATCCCACATTCCATTCGGCGAGCTAAGCAAAGCAACCAGACAATTTAATCATGAACTGAACTCTCTTGCGTTCATACATACGGACAGACGGACATACATACATTTGCACATATATATTAGACGCCTTATACCCATTTTAAATGGGTTCAGGGTATACAAATAATAAAAATAGCGGCACACATATATAATACAATTGCAATTGCAATTCTATAATTATTTTTTGAGAACGTACGTTAGGCGGTTACTCTCCCGTGGCTTGTCAATATGAACAAACGTTTTCCTTAATAACTTGTATGTTGCATAGTTGATCTTGATCGCATTTCGGAAACATCCTTAAAGCTGTCTGTAGTGCCAATTGGAGTTATTATTTGCTTCGTTTTGCGTGTTATATTTGCACAGATCCAGTATACCCTTTTTACCCATTTTCATTAAATTTCAGCTCAAAATATTAAATGCTCGCAACTTAGTTTCTATGGATAAAAACGGACTATGTGATTCATTTGTTAAAGTCTACATGATGCCTACTGGTCGATTTAATGGGCTTACACCAGTAAAAACGGCCGTTCATAATAAAAATTGCTTTCCACTCTATGACGAACAATTTAACTTGTAAGTAAATCTTTCTATTGGATCACTTCATATATATGAATTATTATTTATATATGTTAGTAATTTGAATTCGGATCAACGCCTGATGGAAGATAGCTTGATTTTATTTAGTGTAAAGGATAAGGATTTATTTGGAATGACAAGTCAATATATAGCAGAATGTTATATAACGTTTGCAGATCTCACAGCATCTAATGGCGAGCAAATTATTATGAGCCTATGTAGACCAGATATCACAGGTAAACAGTTATTTTCTACAAGTTCAAAATGCTAACATATTTAATTTTTTCAAGATTCCATGGCATTGCGTGCTCTGGAGCATAGACAAGGTGATAAGCAAGCAAAGGATTTTCTGAAAAAGTTAAAGAGCAAATCAAATTCTTAATTCTCGATACTGACGAATGTCTAGTCAACGACTTGTTATTTACAAATGTTATTATGGTATTATTTATATATTTTCGCAAACTTGAGTAAAAAGTCCATTTTAACTAGACATACGCATTTATATAAATATATTTTGAAACAATATTAATAAATATGAATATAAAAGAATTTACCAAAGGCCAGACCTTAAACAAGGGCGACGATTATTAAACAGATTAGCAGACTCGTTTATAAGTTTTACAGATAATTTTTTAAGATTACAACTTTTCAATAAATATTGAATGGTTCATCGATATATACTATATTCTACTCGTACACGATCTTAGTATTTATTGCATAAAAAGTTTGGTAGAAATAACAAAGGGAGATAGCCATCTTGTTGGATCGAAAATTTTAGCGGTTTGCAAAGTTTTTCGCGTTTAGTAAATACTTCCCTATTTTCCACTTTTCGTACTTGTACGGAGATTGGGCTAGACAAACGTACACTAAAATGACATTCGATCATTTCGCGTATTATGCTATGATGTTCGCTTTATAAGAAGCTGCAATAGATTCATGTCGACACTCGTTGCCTTCCTCGAATTCAAAATGTCCTGTATCCAGTGAGAGCTGCAACTTGCATCCATTCTTGGACCGATAAGACGAAGGATAATTTCTTGGGAGACTTTGCACATTTAGTGGGGTGAAATATGTTATAAAAAATAGCACAACCGTTTTCAGTAAGGTATTAAAAATGTTCTTTGTTCGGAACTCTGTCTGCTTCAAAACATTAGATATAGATATTTTTATATGTATCGCTCTATCGCAGAAGAGCATGATTAAAAGAGATAGAGGGTGTGTATTATTTATTTATTTATTTATTAATGGTCGACAAAACGAGTCTCTTCCTCATTATTCAAAAGATTGTATAATAGAATTATATGCTAAAAGCCTATTTAAAGGATACAATTTTCTAAATAGCATCACCGACCGATGGAGGTGTTTTATTTGCCAGTCCGGCCAGCTGTGCCCCTTTTCACAGCTAATTTTGTCAGTGACGCTATTAGAGCCTACATCTAAGCAGAAGTTTGTAAGTAAGAAAAAAGTGATCTCAAGTAAAATTAAAAATAATCTTAATTTGCTATATTAATAAAGAAAATACAATAAATAGGAAAAAAGAAAGTAAGAAGATTGTTAATAAAGTAAATCAATGTAAGTTAGATAAAAAGTGTTAAGTAGATAGGACAAAGAGAAAAGTAATGGAAAATCACCGAAAATTTTTTTTGGGGGAAAATTTTTCAGCCTGTCCGTCAAGCTATGCCCCTGCTCATAGCTGGGAATGGTGAACGACTTCCCGAAGGTATCCTGAAGGCAACGATTTTATTAGGGGTAGAGACAGTTCGGTAGAGAAAACGTAATGCAAACTATTTTAATTTTTACATAGCACGCGAAAAGGATTGTTCATAGCGTAATTTGTTGTGCATTAGATAGTAATAAGGGGCGATAATTTCTGGTTGGTCTAGCCGGAACAGAAAATTGAAGACGCCCTAGCAGAAGAGGAGAATCTATGTCGCCAATGGAGTAGGACGGCAACAGAAGATTAGGGTCCCAATTTAAACCTCGTAAGGCAAAAAGCAGAAATTGCTTCTGAACAGATTCAATACGATCCTGGCTGTTGTTATACATTTTATTATGTGTATGCATTGATGAGTAAAAACATATTTTGTATAGATTTCCTGAAAGTGACTACTTCTGTTTCCTTTTTACTGTCAGATTCTTCTACATTTACATTTACTCCCCTCATTTCGGTTACTTTTCGGGTTAATGTGCTTCTGACAATAGATGATCTGAACTGTAAATGCTTTGGGCAAACACTTATATTTTCTTTTATAAAGTTTGTTAACTTTACAACATCGGATGGTTCTTTCTTTGTGAATTCTTTGTTACTATGTTACATCCATACAGATTTTATTAGACATTTCCTTAAATTGCTGTTGTCTCTACGTTTTCCGTCTCTCCAGCCAATTTAAAATCCTTGAAAGAAGTTTCTGGTTCTTGCTATTTAGCAGTAAACCACTTTTTCCCTTATAATCGAGATTCCGAGTAATTGTGGCAATTTAAGATGGTTATTAAACTTTTTTAACGAAAGTCTAGTTCTTTCTACGAGTAACGCTTCCACTAAATTTCGCTGCATATTGGTAATCTATCTCAATATTGTATTATGATTAATCATAAGAACTCTTTAAAGATATTCCTCTTTGCTATTAGCTTCTTGACTTTCTGCCTTATTAGGGCTTGGAGAACTTTCTACTTCGACTGCATAAAATTATTTTGGACTCCGACTCCCCGCGCTCCGTTTTCTAATCTGAGTTCTACTTCTATTACGTCTCATAGTCTAATTTCTTTATCTTAAATTACAAATATTAATTTCCTAATATTATTATATTATTTAGTATTGTCAATGATACTAAAATACTAATAAATTTGCTAATAATTCATAAGCTTAGAGGCAAACAGATACTTTCGTTCAGACTGATTCTGAACTGTTTATAATAACTATAACTGGCCATTAAAGATTTAGTTACCTGTCGTTATTTCTTATTTCTAATTCTCTCAAAATACCAAGATTTCATATAACAACACCATAAAAATAAAATTACATTGTACTGAAATTGCTGCATTGTAGAAAAAGAAATTAGATTTGTCTATATTAGCAGTCTGAAAGCCTCAACTGTTTTTTTTTCTATTCTCTTATCTAAGTCAAATTTAGTCGAAATAGAAATTAGTTCTTAGGTAGTGTGGCAACACTAGGTACCAACAGCATTGGATGGGATCTTTTTAAATTGGATGCCTCGCTGTGCGTAATACTTAATACTCTCACATATATTGTATATTGAATATATTGGACAAACAATCCAATGAGCAGCAATAAGTTGTATGCTCCTCTAGCACATACATTTTAAAACAGAAATATCTGTTCAATTTTTAAGAAGCAAAGATTGTTTATTATTATTTGCTGAGATATCGTCGATATAATAATTAAACTTAGTGTACTTGAAGTAAATTTTATTAGAGGCATAGTGGTGTGGAAGAAAAAGTCATGGCGGAGCTATAAAATGTAACTGTAACAAAAGGAACAATTCCAAAAATATCACACGCGGGGATCATGCCATTTATAGAGACGGAAAATGGAGTGTGTAAACTCAGTTATGTCATCCTTCCGATTTCTCTTAGACCTTTATAAGCACCAGTCTTGACCATGAATATTATTTACCATTAGATCCCACATTCCATTCGGCGAGCTAAGCAAAGCAACCAGACAATTTAATCATGAACCGAACTCTCACAAGGATTAAACTTTGAGAAGTTAATATTTCCGTATGTAGCGCACATAACACGTTATATCACCCCCTACCGCCGCCAAAGTTACATAAGGTTGATTTTCTTGTGCAATGTACGTTCACGACAACAAATGTCTAGCTTTTCAGATCGACCTTAACATATGCGTAGATTCGATAACATGGTCAGAAGCAAATTCGATCTGCGCGGGCACTACAGCTCAAATTTCAAGTCTCTATCTCCTTTAGGTTCTGAGATCCTTGCGTTCATACATATGGACAGACGGACATACATACATTTGCACATATACATTAGACGCTTTATACCCATTTTAAATGGGTTCAGGGTATACAAATAATAAAAATAGCGGCACACATATATAATACAATTGCAATTGCAATTCTATAATTATTTTTTGAGAACGTACGTTAGGCGCTTACTGTCCCGTGGCTTGTCAATATGAACAAACGTTTTCCTTAATAACTTGTATGTTGCATAGTTGATCTTGATCGCATGTCGGAAACATCCTCAAAGCTGTCTGTAGTGCCAATTGGAGTTATTATTTGCTTCGTTTTGCGTGTTATATTTGCACAGATCCAGTATACCCTTTTTACCCATTTTCATTACATTTCAGCTCAAAATATTAAATGCTCGCAACTTAGTTTCTATGAATAAAAACGGACTATGTGATTCATTTATTAAAGTCTACATAATGCCTACTGGTCGATTTAATGGGCTTACACCAGTAAAAACGGCCGTTCATAATAAAAATTGCTTTCCACTCTATGACGAACAATTTAACTTGTAAGTAAATCTTTCTATTGGATCACTTCATATATATGAATTATTATTTATATATGTTAGTAATTTGAATTCGGATCAACGCGTGATGGAAGATAGCTTGGTTTTATTTAGTGTTAAGGATAAGGATTTATTTGGAATGACAAGTCAATATATAGCAGAATGTTATATAACGTTTGCAGATCTCACAGCATCTAAGGGCGAGCAAATTATTATGAGCCTATCTAGACCAGATATCACAGGTAAACAGTTATTTTCTACAAGTTCAAAATGCTAACATATTTAATTTTTTCAAGATTCCATTGCGTGCTCTGGAGCATAGACAAGGTGATAAGCAAGCAAAGGATTTTCTGAAAAAGTTAAAGAGCGAATCAAATTCTTAATTCTCGATACCGACGAATGTCTAGTCAACGACTTGTTATTTAGAAATGTTATTATGGTATTATTTATATATTTTCGCATACTTGAGTAAAAAGTCTATTTTAACTAGACATACGCATTTATAAAAATATATTTTGAAACAATATTAATAAATATTAATATAAAAGAATTTACCAAAGGCCAGACCTTAAACAAAGGTAACATTAAGCATTGTTTTTTTTTTATTTTGACGATTATTAAACAGATTAGCAGATTCGTTTATAAGTTTTACAGAAAATTTTGTAAGATTACAACTTTTCAATAAATATTGAATGGTTCATTGATATATACTATATTCTACTCGTACACGATCTTAGTATTTATTGCATAAACAGTTTGGTACAAATAACAGAGGGAGATAGCCATCCTGTTGGATCGAATATTTTTGCGGTGTGCAAAAGGTTTTCGCGTTTAGCAAATACTTCCCTATTTTCCACTTTTCGTACTTGTACGGAGACTGGGCTGGACAAACGTACACTAAAATGACATTCGATCATTTCGCGTATTATGCTATGATGTTCGATTTATAAGAAGCCGCAATAGATTCATGTCGACACTCGTTGCCTTCCTCGAATTCAAAATGTCCTGTATCCAGTGAGAGCTGCAACTTGCATCCATTCTTGGACCGATAAGACGAAGGATAATTTCTTGGGAGACTTTGCACATTTAGTGGGGTGAAATATGTTATGAAAAATAGCACAACCGTTTTCAGAAAGGTATTAAAAATGTTCTTTGTTCGGAACTCTGTCTGCTTCAAAACATTAGATATAGATATTTTTATATGTATCTCTCTATCGCAGAAGAGCATGATTAAAAGAGATAGAGGGTGTGTATTATTTATTTATTTATTTATTAATGGTCGACAAAACGAGTGTCTTCCTCATTATTCAAAAGATTGTATAATAGAATTATATGCTAAAAGCCTAGTTAAAGGATACAATTTTCTAAATAGCATCACCGACCGATGGAGGTGTTTAATTTGCCAGTCCGGCCAGCTGTGCCCCTTTTCACAGCTAATTTTGTCAGTGGCGCTATTAGAGCCTACATCTAAGCAGAAGGTTGTAAGTAGGAAGAAAGTGATCTCAAGTAAAATTAAAAATAATCTTAATTTGCTATATTAATAAAGAAAATACAATAAATAGGAAAAAAGAAAGTAAGAAGATTGTTAATAAAGTAAAGCAATGTAAGTTAGATAAAGAGTGTTAAGTAGATAGGACAAAGAGAAAAGTAATGGAAAATCACCGACCCGGTGGGGGAAAATTTTTCAGCCTGTCCGGCAAGCTATGCCCCTGCTCATAGCTGGGAATGGTGAGCGACTTCCCGAAGGTATCCTGAAAGCAACGATTTTATTAGGGGTAGAGACAGTTCGGTAGAGAAAACGTGATGCAAACTATTATAATTTTTACATAGCACGCGAAAAGGATTGTGCATAGCCTAATCTGTTGTGCACGTAGATAGTAATAAAGAGCGATAATTTCTGGTTGGTCTAGCCGGAACAGAGAATTGAAGACGCCCTAGCAGTAGAGGAGAATCTATGTCAATAATCAACTTATGTAGAAGGACAACACCGAGAATTGTCCTACTGTTGGTTAACGACGGAAGGTTGAGATGATGATCTGAACTGTAAATGCTTTGGGCGAACACTTATATTTTCTTTTATAAAGTTTGTTAACTTTACAACATCGGATGGTTCTTTCTTTGTGAATTCCTTGTTACTATGTTACATCCATACAGATTTTATCAGACATTTCCTTAAATTGCTGTTGTCTCTACGTTTTCTGTCTCTCCAGCCAATTTAAAATCCTTGAAAGAAGTTTCTGGTTCTTGCTTGTTAACAGTAAACCACTTTTTCCCTTATAATCGAGATTCCGAGTAATTGTGGCAATTTAAGATGGTTATTAAACTTTTTTAACGAAAGTCTAGCTCTTCCTACGCGTACTGCTTCCACTAAATTCCGCTGCATATTGGTAATCTATCTCAATATTGTATTATGATTAATCATAAGAACTATTTAAAAGATATTCCTCTATGTTATTAGCTTCTTGACCTTCTGCCTTATTAGGACTTGAAAAACTTTCAACTTCGACTGCAGGCAATTAATTTGGACTCGGACTCCGCCCGTGCCTTCATCTAATCTGAGTTTTACTTCTATTCCGTCTCATAGTCTAATTTCTTTATCTTATCTTATTTCTTTATCTTAATTTGGTATATTTAAATATTTTAAAGATTTTTATTTTTACTCAAATTTTATTCATCAAAATCATTAAAGAGAAGTGCGCGCGTCAGACGCGTGACAATAATGTATTTTCTTTTGCTCCCATGATCAGCCCATTCACAGACATTTGTATGTGTGTGTCTATGTGTAGAGGTCCAAAATCCGATATCCTAAAATCTTGTTAAATTTGCATCGGGGACAGGCAGGCAGGCAAGCAACAGGCACACAAGCGCATAAATGCTTCTATTCATATACAAAATATGCAAGTATGCGTGAATAGCGAGTCCAAAATATTTTAAGTGCACACATGTCAACGCTTGGGTCTCCTTACCAACGATAGCGAGCTAAAATGCAAGAATTTCGCATCGACGTGGCAAACCCTTTCTCTATTTCATATTAGCCGTGCCTTCAAAAGGGTAGAAATGCCTCAGCATTTGAGAAAAATTGAATTTGTGCGCAGTTTTGCTTGTCGGACAAATACACAACACACACACATTTAAACGATCCCTAAACATAAAGAGAGCATTGAGAGGTGAGAGTAAGTGCGAGTAAGATTAAAGTTAACAGCGTTGCCGTTCTATCGCACAAATCATATGGAAGAGAGTGCGCTAAGCACTTTCCTGTAGAGTAAGCGGTTCAAAAATACATCATATGTATATCTCACTCCCTTACTCGCGAGTTGGGACCAGATGCCTCCGATACTTTTTGCGACAACGTTATTTGTATGTGATGTCCAGTCTATATGTTGTTTGGTTAGTGATTCTGCTCAACTGAATAACTTCAGTAGTTCATTTTAAAGACCCGTTCAATCGAACTTGGTCTGAACTTAACGACGCAACTTGACATTGTCAAGTATCTTTCATTTTATACCCATCGCCACCTCCCCGCTAATTCCAAAGAGCTATAAATAAAGTTAATAACCCAACTTTTATTGCCAACCAATTAAAGCCAAAATTTAAGCGCAATTGACTTTTTCAGTATACACGAATATTTTATGATACAATAAGATATACTGTCGAAAATTTCATAAAGATCGGTTAAAAAGAAACTAAAGTTATATGCAACTCCGCAATTGAATAGATCAGCATCTTTAAGAATTTCTGCATACATGTACAAACACACATTCATGCGCGTCTGCTTCGCATTTTAACAGCATGGTTTTTGCGACTTTTTTCTGTAATGCTATTTAAGTTTCTTATTTTATCATAAGTGCTTAATTCAATGTCTGATTTTAAAATCGTATACCTTTTTGAATGCGTACGGATCCCTACCATTAATTGGCATTTAAACAAATAAATCATCGATGGGTTGAAAAATGTTGTTGATAAAAAACCGATTCGTTAGTAAATTCAACCTGTTTGATGATTTTTTGGAATATGTCCGTCAAATAATGTCCGATTTTGGAATTTTATACCATTTTTGACTCGTAAGGATCAGTTTTATTGATTGGCATCAAAAAAGGAAATCCAAAATTTTGACCCAAATCGACAAAATGGCAAGGGGTTACATCACTTTTTTTTTTTTTTAAATAGAGGTCGGTGCGAAAATCGAAACTTTTTCGATGATTTTTTATTTTATATCTCGGGTAAATAATGTCTGATTTTAAAATGATACACCTTTTTGAATGCGTACGGATCCCTACCATCAATTGGCATTCAAGCAAATTAAACATAGTTTTGTTAAAAAAAATGTTTTAGACAAAAAACCGTTTCGTTCGTAAATTGAACTTTTTGATGATTTTTTGAAATATTTCCGTCAAATAATGTCAGATTTTGCAATTTCATACCATTTTTGACTCGTAAGGATCAGTTCTATTGATTGGCATCAAAAAAAGGAAATCCAAAATGTTGACCCCAATCGACGAAATGGCAAGGGGTTACATCACTTTTTTTTTTTTTCAAAATCCAGGTCGGTGCGCAAATCAAAACTTTATCGGTGATTATACCCTGAACCCATTAAAAATGGGTATAAGGGTATATTATATTTGTGCAAAATCCAAATGTATGTAACAGGCAGAAGGAAGCATCTCCGACCCCATAAAGTATATATACTCTTGATCAGCATCAATATCCAAGTCGATCTAGCCATGTCCGTCTGCCTGTCCGTCCGTCCGTATGTATGAACGCAGGGATCTTTTTCGACGATTTTCTTAATATCTCGGTTAATAGCTCCGCGCGGAGATATGACATTCCAAATCATCACGATTTTTTTCATAATCGAGGTCGGTGCGAAAATCGAAACGTTTTCGATGATTTTTTTTAATATCTAATAAATAATGTCTGATTTTAAAATGTTACACTTTTTTGAATGCGTACGGATCCCTACCATCAATTGGCATTTAAACAAATTAATCATCGATGGGTTGAAAAATGTTGTCGACAAAAAGCGGATTCGTTCGTAAATTCAATCTTTTTGATGATGTCCGATTTTGAAAACTTAAACCATTTTTGACTCTTAAGGATCAGTTCTAACGATTGGCATCAAAAAAAGGAAATCCAAAATTTTGACCCAAACCGACAAAATGGCAAGAGGTTACGTCACGCTCTTTTTTTTTCAAAATAGAGGTCGGTGCGAAAATCGAAACTTTTTCGGTGATTATACCCTGTACCCATTAAAAATGGATGGATATTGTGCGAAATCCAAATGTAGGTTAAGTATTCGTCCAGAGGCTGGGTTTCATATACCACTTAATTTTGATTGCGTTGTCCCCACTGTTTACCAAAGTGGCTAAGTAGCAGCAAAAAGGTCATCTACATATTTTGTCAGAAGTTTTGTCTGCAATCTTGATGTTGGATCCCATCCTAATGTTCTATACGCACATAAGTCATTTAAAATATTTGTCATATTTTTATTAAAGTCGTCGCTATCCATTGCTACTGCTTTGTTACCCTTGTCAGAAGATATTAATTTGATATTTTTATTTTCTTGTAAGAATTTACGTGTCTGTTTCACTTTGCCCAGTATTGCTAGAACCCTTGTGCTTTGGTTGTTCTTCGTTTTGCCTTCCTTAACTAATAAAGAGAATTTAGTGCCGACTCTTGTGTCTTTTTCGATTATCGTCTGTACCAACTCTTCTCCGCAATGTATTTTAAGAGATTTAATTCTTTCTTATTTATCGGGAGAGCGAGTTTTGGGCCTTTCGCAAGAAGCGTTCATATGTTCTGCGGGAATGCTTTTTGTTTGCGTTTTGTTTAAAAACCATTCTGTTTGCGTCTTGTTGTCCGCTAAGTCGAGGTTTCGTTTATTTCGTATCTTGTCGTGTTTCGTCTCTTGTGTTTTCTTCAGTTTTGTGTTCTTTTGTTTTCTATGTTCTTCTCGCGCTCAAAAAACGATTTGAAGTCATCTGTGGTCATTAATTGTTCTATGTTTATTTTTGCTGTTTGGTTTGATTGTGTTTTATAAATAGGCTTAATATTATTGTATGGTAAAAGTGTGTGTGTCTAGCTAATGCCTTAGTAATGTCAGGGTGGATTTTGTTGAGAGTTGTCAGAATGGGCAATTGTTTTGTAAGGTACTTAATTAAATTAGGTTAGGGTTTGATTTCCTGAATTTAAAAGGAATTTTAAGTAATTTAACTGAATTCAACAAACTTAACTAATTTATTATGAAATTTGTTATTGGTTTTTCTGAAGACTTTGTACTTAGTTCTTTTTTGCATAACTTATGCTCGTTGTCATGCTCGTTGTAAGGCCGTTGGTATTTAATGTTGTGTTTGGCGACTTTTCCATTTTATAATATTTTGTTTATCTGGCTCTAAGTCCGGGGCTTATTTATTCAAACCCAAGTTGCGTTTCAATTTTGTCTCAATCTAACCAATATATTTCGGCAGCACTTCGGCAACCTTCATAAAGATACTGTTGAGCTATTGAGCTTTTTCAATAGCATTCACAAATGGAAATAAATAACATTATTTTATTACATGTGTTCCAATTTATTTTTATATTTGTTTAAAGTTACGAAAGGCAGGTAGACCCGAATTGGTACGTTCCAATTTAAGTGAGGCGACAATTGAGTAGTTATAGTTTTGAGTAATGCAAGTGGCCGATGTGTACCAAATGCATGAAGCGAACGAACTTGACTAACTCAATGCGCAGCATCGAGGCCTTCGCATAAGTAATGCTAGGGCAAGAAAGCGATCGTTACAGCAAAGAGTGCCAGCTTTACGTAAATGCAATCTTAAGAGTAAAATTAAGGCACTTGCTTTGCAGAGCGAGTACTATAAGATAAATTTAGATGCTGCTCTCATCAGTTGCGAGGTACCTCCAGCTGTTTTGGCTGCGTAGCCAGACAGATACATTAAATAAAAATAAAGCAATTACCTAAACCATTTAAATCAAATTAAAAATATATGTTGGGCTAACAAGCTTTTTAATTAGCACTGAATAGCGGGACGTTAACGATGTCATAAAAATTCCGCCGGACACCGGACAAGATTTTCTGGATCTTCTGAAATTGGAAGCAGTGGTCTGGAATTAATGACTGCCGTTATGTGTGATACGAAGCTCTTCGAATCCCAGAACAGTTGATCCCACAACCCGAGAGAAGTGATGTTTTTCAGTTTTTATCGCCGCCTCCCAAAGGACACCAAGTGAGGGGAGCACGGTGGAATGAAGCTCCAGTCAATTGTGCCCGCCAAACAAAACTGGAGCACAGCCTCTTGATGACAGCTACTGAAGAATAGATTTTTAGCTTTTACAGCTCATTTCTAGCACCAACAAAGTTGGTGACATTGTCAGACCAAATCTGACGTGGCTTGCCACGAGTGTATATAAAGCGCTTTAGAGTATTGAAAAATGCACACGTAGACAGATCGTTGACCGACTCCAAATAAATGGCTTTCGTGGCGAAGCAAATAAATACGCTCATGTAGCATTTTAAATTAGCTTTGTTTTGAGTGTCACGCTTGTAGAAGAATGGTTCGCAAAAGTCCACACCAGATGTTTCAAACGTTCGAAATTCAACAAATCGCTCCTTTGGAAGATTAGAAATTACGTGCTCCACCAAGCGGGGTTTGTTCTGGAAACATCTGATGCATTTGATTACAATGCTGAACACTGTTTTGCGGCCACCAATCGGCCAATATTGCAGACGAATTGCTCCCAACAAGGTTCGTGATACAGCATGTAGATTCCGCTCATGAAAGTGAGTGACAATGGCGATGGTAACTGGATGTTGTCTAGGCAGTTTAATAGGATGACTGGCCACATAAGGGAGGGTTGACTTTTCGAGGCGCCCACCAACTCATACTGGAACTAGCGACCACGCCCGTTGGTTGCACGTTCTTTATATCATCCTAAAGAGAGCCCCTTTAAACGTTACGTAAAAGTGCGAAGGATCCAAAATGTATGTAGGAGATCAAAAGTCCTGGGCGCCGAATAAGATGGATAAACTTGTACACATAGGCATATACTCGTTGAATAGCAGAAAAGGAATTGACATATTTGCACCGATTTGCAACGAATACGTTGAACTTCGACGATTCATCTCGGATCCATGATAGACATATTGATGAATCTGACCAACAATGGAATGTGCCGGTAAATAGTTTCATTTCAAGCATTTACTGCATCAATTGGGCTAACAAAAGTGCGCCACAAAGCTCGAGTTTTGGTACCGTACGAGATTTAAGTGAAACTACTCGTGATTTAGAGCAAAATGAGTGTGAACTCGAATGATGTCCCTTTGAAACCACATAAATGCAAGCGGTAATGCTGGTGTCACAGAAACCGTGAACCTCTATATCGCACATTGTATTGCAAACCAACCGACGGAAGGTTGATAATTGGACATTCCTGAACATTTGGCAAAGTTCCTGCCAAGCAGTATTTAGAGAAGTTGGAAGACTCTCATCCCAATCCAAGTTTTTCTTCCAAAGAAACTCCATAAAGATTTTGGCCTACACGATGACTGGTCCAATTAACCCTAGTGGATCGTAAAAACGAGTTATAGTGGACAGAACAGATCTCTTGCAAGTTTTTAGCGTCTGACAGGCAGGAGTGAGAAAAAACATTAATTTAGTTGAAGGATCCCACGCAAGGCCCAAGCTTTGGTAATGTCGCTTCCATCGCTAAATTCTAAAAACAAGTGCTTATCCTTTTCAAAACTTGAGGGACACTCTCCGCACTATGATATCTTGCTTCAAAATTGGAGACGCAAAAACATCAGATGTTAAAATTTTATCAGAGATTGAAAGCATACTAGACCTCCATGCTCTCGAAACTGCTGATCTTATCCACCATATTATCTAGACCAGTATAGAAATCAAAGAGAACAATCCACAGCACATTTCGGGCAACTTACAATTACCGGACAATTTACAGATTCTGGATTATTAGTAAGTATAAACTTGAGGTGTGCTTGACTATGATGAGATCCCTCGAAAGGTTATCGATATCGACAACTTAACTTCTCAAGGTTTAATCTGTATGAGTGTTCGCTTCATGCTTCACACGTCTGGTTACTTTGCGTAGCTCGCCGGAAGGGGTATGGGTTTTAAGGTAAACAAACTCGTGGCAAAACAATATTATTAACAATAAATAACAAATATACGTGTCAAGAAGGGTGATTAAAAAGTGTTAAAAGAAACATGGAAGAACCTTATTATACACAACATATTTGCTCAGTTGGATGACATAACAAATTTATCTGGTCAAAGCAACGCCAATCCCCGTGGGTGATTTTTTGGAATTGTCCTTTTTATACTCTGAGCCCGTTAATAATGGGTATAAGGGTATATTGTATTTGTGCAAAATGCAAATGTATATAACAGGCAGAAAAAAGCATCTCCGACCCCATAAAGTACATATATTCTTGATCAGCATCGACTCGGCAGTCGATCTAGCCATGTCTATCCGTCTGTTTGTCTGTCAATCTGTCGGTCTGTCCGTTTGTCCGTATTATGAACGCAAGGATCTCAGAACCTATAGGAACTAGAGAATTTTAGATGTAGGTCCTTCTAGTACCTGCGCAGATCGAGTTTGTTTCCGATAATCGGTAACTTACTCCGTTTCCACGCAATCGTTAAAAATCGATATCGACATTCTGTTTTGTGAGCAAATTAGGTATAAAATAAGAGATAGAGTCACCAAACATAATATGTTGCTTCTAGTATATTATATATGTCAAAAATCTTTTATTTTATACCTATCGCCACCTCCCCGCTACCAGCCTACAGCTATAAATCAAGTTAATAACCCAACTTATATTGCCAACAAATTTAAGCTTCAATTTAAATGCAATTGACTTATTGAGAATATACTAATGTTCTATGGTACAGTAAGATTTACTGTAGAAAAAGATCAGTTAAGCAAAAACTAAAGTTGTGTTTTCCTGCGTAACTGGATAGACCGCACATGCCAAGAATTTCTATATACATGTACACACACACATACAATCTTCGGTGTTTGTTTCGAAATCTATCAACAGCATTACGATTGCGATTGCTGCGATTATCATTCATTTTTTCACAATAATACTTAGTTATTGATGTGGCTGTTGAGTAGAGGCATAGCAAGTGGTGCGGTCTGTCGCGAGTTCAAGCCCTTCCGGGGAAAGTATTTTTTTTTTTGCTGGTGTGGCTGTTGAGTAGAGTCGACAGCAAGTAATGCGGTCAGTTGCGAGTTCGAACCCTGCCAAGGAAACTATTTTTTTAAATTTATTTGCTGTTGGAATAGGAGGGTTTAGGGTATTTCCTAGTCGGGAGTTCCGACTAGAACCGTTTACTTGCTGAATTTCTGAGAAACGTACACTATAGAGTGCTCTTTGTCGGTTATATCACATAACGTTAGAACGGCACCTAATGCCTGCAACGCGTCGCAGCCCATTATGCTGGATTAACTGGCTATAATATTCAGTCATGTTGAGAAATCTTCAACCTTCTCAGAGACAGTATTTATTTATACCCTTTCAGAGGGTATTTTAATTTTGTCGTGATATTAGCAACGCATAGAAGGAGACATCTCCGACCCCATAAAGTATATATATTCTTGATCAGCATCAACAGCCGATGTAGCCATGTCCGTCTGTACGTCTGTCTGTTTCTATGCGAATAAGTCTCTCAGTTTAAAAGCTTAAACTTTGTAGAAAACCCATATTTTGCTGCACGCAGCACATATGCCAAAACCAGCTGGATCGGACCACTATGTCATATAGCTGCCATAGGAACGGTCGGTCGAAAATTAAGTTGTTGTATGAAAAAAAATGTTGTTTATCAAGATATCTTGACCAAACTCACCATTTATTAGATTGACTATGCTCCCTATAAATATGCAAAATCCTATTGAGTTCGGACAACCATCTCATATAGCTGCCATAGCAACGATCGGTCGAAAACTAGATTTTTTATAAAAAACCTTTTTGTTTATCAAGATATCTTGACCAAACTTGGCATTACCTGTTTTCCCTGTGTTTCTTAGGTACGAGAAAGGGTATTAGCCTTTCTTTCTCGATTTTTATTGACAAAGCTTACTCTCAAACAATAAGGTATTAGTTTCAGGGTATTATTGTGGTTTGCAAAATCACTTTTTTTTAGATATATACTTGAAATGACGTACAAATCTTTCAATCGACTAAGTAATCCATTTTAACCTTTAAGCAATGAGAATCAATACAAGCGTTTCAGACAAATACCATAGGACTAGGAGAATTACTTTCCTCGTTTACTCTAACATACAATCGTATTCTGCATAAACTTCATTTTGTCTGGGTGGGTGATAATGTTAAGCTTATTTTACGTATTTCTATTTTGTTTACTAGCAATCTGCTTTTCGGGTTATTGTGCTTCAGACAAAAGAATATCTGAACTGTAAATGCTTTGGGCGAACAATTATATTTTCTTTTAAAAACTTTGTTAACGTTACAACACCTGCTGATTCTTTCAGTCGTTAATTCTTTATTACTATATTACATTCATAAAGATTTCAACAGAAATTTCCTTAAATTGCTATTTTCTCCCCATAACACGCATCAATTTAAAATTCTCTTTTTGTCTTGCGAGTAATAGCCAATTTTAAATTCTTTTAAGGAGCTTCTGGCTCTTGCTTCTTAACAGTACACAAATTTTCTCTAATATTCGATATTCCGAGCAATTGTGGCAATTTAAGATGGTTATTAAACTTTTTCAACGAAAGTCTAGTTCTTTCTACGCGTAACGCTTCCACTAAATTCCGCTGCATATTGGCAATCTATCTCAATATTGTATTATGATTAATCATAAGAACTCTTTAAAAGATATTCCTCTATGTTATTAGCTTATTGACCTTCTGCCTTATTAGTACTTGAAAAACTTTCAACTTCGACTGCAGGAAATTATTTTGGACTCGGACTCCGCGCGCGCCGTTTTCTAATCTGAGTTCTACTTCTATTCCGTCTCATAGTCTAATTCCTTTATCTTAAATTACAAATATTAATTTCCTAATATTATTATATTATTTAGTATTGTCAATGATACTAAAATACTAATAAATTTGCTAATAATTCATAAGCTTAGAGGCATACAGATACTTTCGTTCAGACTGTTTCTGAACTGTTTATAATAACTATAACTGGCCATTACAGATTTAGTTACCTGTCGTTAAGGCAACCTTATTTCTAATTCTCTCAAAATACCAAGATTACATATAACAACACCATAAAAATAAAATTACATTGTATTGAAATTGCTGCATTGTAGAAAAAGAAATTAGATTTGTCTACATTAGCAGTCTGAAAGCCTCAACTGTTTTTTTTTCTTTTCTCTTATCTAAGTCAAATTTAGTCGAAATAGAAATTAGTTCTTAGGTAGTGTGGCAACACTAGGTACCAACAGCATTGGATGGGATCTTTTTAAATTGGATGCCTCGCTGTGCGTAATACTTAATACTCTCACATATATTGTATATTGAATATATTGGACAAACAACCCAATGAGCAGCAATAAGTTGTATGCTCCTCTAGCACATACATTTTAAAACTGAAATATCTCTTCAATTTTAAAGAAGCAAAGATTGTTTATTATTATTTGCTGAGATATCGTCGATATAATAATTAAACTAAGTGTACTTGATATAGCGAAGTAAATTTTATTAGAGGCATAGTGGTGTGGAAGAAAAAGTCATGGCGGAGTTATAAAATGTAACTGTAACAAAAGGAACAATTGCAAAAATATCACACGCGGGGATCATGCCATTTATAGAGACGGAAAATGGAGTGTGTAAACTCAGTTATGTCATCCTTCCGATTTCTCTTAGACCTTTATAAGCACCAGTCTTGACCATGAATATTATTTACCATTAGATCCCACATTCCATTCGGCGAGCTAAGCAAAGCAACCAGACAATTTAATCATGAACCGAACTCTTATAAGGATTAAACTTTGAGAAGTTAATATTTCCGTATGTAGCGCACATAACACGTTATATCACCCCCTACCGCCGCCAAAGTTACATAAGGTTGATTTTCTTGTGCAATGTACGTTCACGACAACAAATGTCTAGCTTTTCAGATCGACCTTAACATATGCGTAGATTCGATAACATGGTCAGAAGCAAATTCGATCTGCGCGGGCACTACAGCTCAAATTTCAAGTCTCTATCTCCTTTAGGTTCTGAGATCCTTGCGTTCATACATATGGACAGACGGACATACATACATTTGCACATATACATTAGACGCTTTATACCCATTTTAAATGGGTTCAGGGTATACAAATAATAAAAATAGCGGCACACATATATAATACAATTGCAATTGCAATTCTATAATTATTTTTTGAGAACGTACGTTAGGCGCTTACTGTCCCGTGGCTTGTCAATATGAACAAACGTTTTTCTTAATAACTTGTATGTTGCATAGTTGATCTTGATCGCATGTCGGAAACATCCTCAAAGCTGTCTGTAGTGCCAATTGGAGTTATTATTTGCTTCGTTTTGCGTGTTATATTTGCACAGATCCAGTATACCCTTTTTACCCATTTTCATTAAATTTCAGCTCAAAATATTAAATGCTCGCAACTTAGTTTCTATGGATAAAAACGGACTATGTGATTCATTTGTTAAAGTCTACATAATGCCTACTGGTCGATTTAATGGGCTTACACCAGTAAAAACGGCCGTTCATAATAAAAATTGCTTTCCACTCTATGACGAACAATTTAACTTGTAAGTAAATCTTTCTATTGGATCACTTCATATATATGAATTATTATTTATATATGTTAGTAATTTGAATTCGGATCAACGCCTGATGGAAGATAGCTTGATTTTATTTAGTGTTAAGGATAAGGATTTATTTGGAATGACAAGTCAATATATAGCAGAATGTTATATAACGTTTGCAGATCTCACAGCATCTAATGGCGAGCAAATTATTATGAGCCTATGTAGACCAGATATCACAGGTAAACAGTTATTTTCTACAAGTTCAAAATGCTAACATATTTAATTTTTTCAAGATTCCATGGCATTGCGTGCTCTGGAGCATAGACAAGGTGATAAGCAAGCAAAGGATTTTCTGAAAAAGTTAAAGAGCAAATCAAATTCTTAATTCTCGATACTGACGAATGTCTAGTCAACGACTTGTTATTTGGAAATGTTATTATGGTATTATTTATATATTTTCGCATACTTGAGTAAAAAGTCTATTTTAACTAGACATACGCATTTATAAAAATATATTTTGAAACAATATTAATATAAAAGACTTTACCAAAGGCCAGACCTTAAACAAAGGTAACATTAAGCATTGTTTTTTTTTTATTTTGACGAATATTAAACAGATTAGCAGATTCGTTTATAAGTTTTACAGATAATTTTTTAAGATTACAACTTTTCAATAAATATTGAATGGTTCATCGATATATACTATATTCTACTCGTACACGATCTTAGTATTTATTGCATAAACAGTTTGGTACAAATAACAGAGGGAGATAGCCATCCTGTTGGATCGAATATTTTTGCGGTGTGCAAAAGGTTTTCGCGTTTAGCAAATACTTCCCTATTTTCCACTTTTCGTACTTGTACGGAGACTGGGCTGGACAAACGTACACTAAAATGACATTCGATCATTTCGCGTATTATGCTATGATGTTCGATTTATAAGAAGCCGCAATAGATTCATGTCGACACTCGTTGCCTTCCTCGAATTCAAAATGTCCTGTATCCAGTGAGAGCTGCAACTTGCATCCATTCTTGGACCGATAAGACGAAGGATAATTTCTTGGGAGACTTTGCACATTTAGTGGGGTGAAATATGTTATGAAAAATAGCACAACCGTTTTCAGAAAGGTATTAAAAATGTTCTTTGTTCGGAACTCTGTCTGCTTCAAAACATTAGATATAGATATTTTTATATGTATCTCTCTATCGCAGAAGAGCATGATTAAAAGAGATAGAGGGTGTGTATTATTTATTTATTTATTTATTTATTTATTAATGGTCGACAAAACGAGTGTCTTCCTCATTATTCAAAAGATTGTTCAATAGAATTATATGCTAAAAGCCTATTTAAAGGATACAATTTTCTAAATAGCATCACCGACCGATGGAGGTGTTTTATTTGCCAGTCCGGCCAGCTGTGCCTCTTTTCACAGCTAATTTTGTCAGTGGCGCTATTAGAGCCTACATCTAAGCAGATGGTTGTAAGTAGGAAGAAAGTGATCTCAAGTAAAATTAAAAATAATCTTAATTTGCTATATTAATAAAGAAAATACAATAAATAGGAAAAAAGAAAGTAAGAAGATTGTTAATAAAGTAAAGCAATGTAAGTTATATAAAGAGTGTTAAGTAGAAAGGACAAAGAGAAAAGTAATGGAAAATCACCGACCCGGTGGGGGAAAATTTTTCAGCCTGTCCGGCAAGCTATGCCCCTGCTCATAGCTGGGAATGGTGAACGACTTCCCGAAGGTATCCTGAAAGCAACGATTTTATTAGGGGTAGAGACAGTTCGGTAGAGAAAACGTAATGCAAACTATTTTAATTTTTACATAGCACGCGAAAAGGATTGTGCATAGCGTAATCTGTTGTGCACGTAGATAGTAATAAGGGGCGATAATTTCTGGTTGGTCTAGCCGGAACAGAGAATTGAAGACGCCCTAGCAGAAAAGGAGAATCTATGTCGCCAATAATCAACTTATGTAGAAGGACAACACCGAGAATTGTCCTACGGTTGGTTAACAACGGCAGGTTGAGAAGAAGTAGTCTGCTGTAGTAGGACGGCAACCGAAGATTAGGGTCCCAATTTAAACCTCGTAAGGCAAAAAGCAGAAATTGCTTCTGAACAGATTCAATACGATCCTGGCTGTTGTTATACATTTTATTATGTGTATGCATTGATGAGTAAAAACATATTTGGTATAGATTTCCTGAAAGTGACTACTTCTGTTTCCTTTTTACTGTCAGATTCTTCTACATTTACATTTACTCCCCTCATTTCGGTTACTTTTCGGGTTAATGTGCTTCTGACAATAGATGATCTGAACTGTAAATGCTTTGGGCAAATACTTATATTTTCTTTTATAAAGTTTGTTAACTTTACAACATCGGATGGTTCTTTCTTTGTGAATTCTTTGTTACTATGTTACATCCATACAGATTTTATTAGACATTTCCTTAAATTGCTGTTGTCTCTACGTTTTCCGTCTCTGCAGCCAATTTAAAATCCTTGAAAGAAGTTTCTGGTTCTTGCTATTTAACTAAAATCCTAAAATCTTGTTAAATTTGCATCGGGGACAGGTAGGCAGGCAAGCAACAGGCACACAAGCGCATAAATGCTTCTATTCATATACAAAATATGCAAGTATGCGTGAATAGCGAGTCCAAAATATTTTAAGTGCACACATGTCAACGCTTGGGTACCCTTACCAACGATAGCGAGCTAAAATGCAAGAATTTCGCATCGACGTGGCAAACCCTTTCTCTATTTCATATTAGCCGTGCCTTCAAAAGGGTAGAAATGCCTCAGCATTTGAGAAAAATTGAATTTGTGCGCAGTTTTGCTTGTCGGACAAATACACAAACACACACACACTTAAACGATCCCTAAACATAGAGAGAGCATTGAGAGGTGAGAGTAAGTGCGAGCGAGATTAAAGTTAACAGCGTTGCCGTTCTATCGCACAAATCATATGGAAGAGAGTGCGCCAAGCCCTTTCCTTTAGAGTAAGCGGTTCAAAAATACATCATATGTATATCTCACTCCCTTACTCGCGAGTTGGGACCAGATGCCTCCGATACTTTTTGTGACAACGTTGTTTGTACGTGATGTCCAGTCTATATGTTGTTTGGTTAGTGATTCTGCTCAACTGAATAACTTCAGTAGTTCATTTTAAAGACCCGTTCAATCGAACTTGGTCTGAACTTAACGACGCAACTTGACATTGTCAAGTATCTTTCATTTTATACCCATCGCCACCTCCCCGCTAATTCCAAAGAGCTATAAATAAAGTTAATAACCCAACTTTTATTGCCAACCAATTAAAGCCAAAATTTAAGCGCAATTGACTTTTTCAGTATACACGAATATTTTATGATACAATAAGATATACTGTCGAAAATTTCATAAAGATCGGTTAAAAAGAAACTAAAGTTATATGCAACTCCGCAATTGAATAGATCAGCATCTTTAAGAATTTCTGCATACATGTACAAACACACATTCATGCGCGTCTGCTTCGCATTTTAACAGCATGGTTATTGCGACTTTTTTCTGTAATGCTATTTAAGTTTCTTATTTTATCATAAGTGCTTAATTCAATGTCTGATTTTAAAATCGTATACCTTTTTGAATGCGTACGGATCCCTACCATTAATTGGCATTTAAACAAATAAATCATCGATGGGTTGAAAAATGTTGTTGACAAAAAACCGATTCGTTAGTAAATTCAACCTTTTTGATGATTTTTTGGAATATGCCCGTCAAATAATGTCCGATTTTGGAATTTTATACCATTTTTGACTCGTAAGGATCAGTTTTATTGATTGGCATCAAAAAAAAAAAAAAAAAATCCAAAATTTTGGCCCAAATCGACAAAATGGCAAGGGGTTACATCACTTTTTTTTTTTTTTCAACATAGAGGTCGGTGCGAAAATCGAAACTTTTTCGATGATTTTTTATTTTATATCTCGGGTAAATAATGTCTGATTTTAAAATATACACCTTTTTGAATGCGTACGGATCCCTACCATCAATTGGCATTCAAGCAAATTAAACATCGTTTTGTTAAAAAAAAATGTTTTAGACAAAAAACCGATTCGTTCGTAAATTGAACTTTTTGATGATTTTTTGAAATATTTCCGTCAAATAATGTCAGATTTTGCAATTTCATACCATTTTTGACTCGTAAGGATCAGTTCTATTGATTGGCATCAAAAAAAGGAAATCCAAAATGTTGACCCCAATCGACGAAATGGCAAGGGGTTACATCACTGTTTTTTTTTCAAAATCGAGGTCGGTGCGCAAATCAAAATTTTATCGGTGATTATACCCTGAACCCATTAAAAATGGGTATAAGGGTATATTATATTTGTGCAAAATCCAAATATATGTAACAGGTAGAAGGAAGCATCTCCGACCCCATAAAGTATATATACTCTTGATCAGCATCAATATCCAAGTCGATCTAGCCATGTCCGTCTGCCTGTCCGTCCGTCCGTCCGTATGTATGAACGCAGGGATCTTTTTCGACGATTTTCTTAATATCTCGGTTAATAGCTCCGCGCGAAGATATGATGTTCCAAAACGAGAGAAATACGCGCGGAGATATGACATTCCAAATCATCACGATTTTTTTCATAATCGAGGTCGGTGCGAAAATCGAAACGTTTTCGATGATTTTTTTTAATATCTCGGGTAAATAATGTCTGATTTTAAAATGTTACACTTTTTTGAATGCGTACGGATCCCTACCATCAATTGGCATTTAAACAAATTAATCATCGATGGGTTGAAAAATGTTGTCGACAAAAAGCGGATTCGTTCGTAAATTCAATCTTTTTGATGATGTCCGATTTTGAAAACTTAAACCATTTTTGACTCTTAAGGATCAGTTCTAACGATTGGCATCAAAAAAAGGAAATCCAAAATTTTGACCCAAACCGACAAAATGGCAAGAGGTTACGTCACGCTCTTTTTTTTTCAAAATAGAGGTCGGTGCGAAAATCGAAACTTTTTCGGTGATTATACCCTGTACCCATTAAAAATGGATGGATATTGTGCGAAATCCAAATGTAGGTTAAGTATTCGTCCAGAGGCTGGGTTTCATATACCACTTAATTTTGATTGCGTTGTCCCCACTGTTTACCAAAGTGGCTAAGTAGCAGCAAAAAGGTCATCTACATATTTTGTCAGAAGTTTTGTCTGCAATCTTGATGTTGGATCCCATCCTAATGTTCTATACGCACAAAAGTCATTTAAAATATTTGTCATTTTTTTATTAAAGTCGTCGCTATCCATTGCTACTGCTTTGTTACCCTTGTCAGAAGATATTAATTTGATATTCTTATTTTATTGTAAGAATTTACGTGTCTGTTTCACTGTGCCCAGTATTGCTCGAACCCTTGTGCTTTGGTTGTTCTTCGTTTTGCATTCCTTAACTAATAAAGAGAATTTAGTGCCGACTCTTGTGTCTTTTTCGATTATCGTCTGTACCAACTCTTCTCCGCAATGTATTTTAAGAGATTTAATTCATTCTTATTTATCGGGAGAGCGAGTTTTGGGCCTTTCGCAAGAAGCGTTCATATGTTCTGCGGGAATGCTTTTTGTTTGCGTTTTATTTAAAAACCATTCTGTTTGCGTCTTGTTGTCCGCTAAGTCGAGGTTTCGTTTATTCCGTATCTTGTCGTGTTTCGTCTCTTGTGTTTTCTTCAGTTTTGTGTTCTTTTGTTTTCTATGTTCTTCTCGCGCTCAAAAAACGATTTGAAGTCATCTGTGGTCATTAATTGTTCTATGTTTATTTTTGCTGTTTGGTTTGTTTGTGTTTTATAAATAGGCTTAATATTATTGTATGGTAAAAGTGTGTGTGTCTAGCTAATGCCTTAGTAATGTCAGGGTGGATTTTGTTGAGAGTTGTCAGAATGGGAAATTGTTTTGTAAGGTACTTAATTAAATTAGGTTAGGGTTTGATTTCCTGAATTTAAAAGGAATTTTAAGTAATTTAACTGAATTCAACAAACTTAACTAATTTATTATGAAATTTGTTATTGGTTTTTCTGAAGACTTTGTACTTAGTTCTTTTTTGCATAACTTATGCTCGTTGTCATGCTCGTTGTAAGGCCGTTGGTATTTAATGTTGTGTTTGGCGACCTTTCCATTTTATAATATTTTGTTTATCTGGCTCTAAGTTTCAATTTTGTCTCAATCTAACCAATATATTTCGGCAGCACTTCGGCAACCTTCTTCAGGGCACTAAAACAAAAAACAATTAACATTAAGATACTATTGAGCTATTGAGCTTTTTCAATAGCATTCACAAATGGAAATAAATAACATTATTTTATTACATGTGTTCCAATTTATTTTTATATTTGTTTAAAGTTACGAAAGGCAGGTAGACCCGAATTGGTACGTTCCAATTTAAGTGAGGCGACAATTGAGTAGTTATAGTTTTGAGTAATGCAAGTGGCCGATGTGTACCAAATGCATGAAGCGAACGAACTTGACTAACTCAATGCGCAGCATCGAGGCCTTCGCATAAGTAATGCTAGGGCAAGAAAGCGATCGTTACAGCAAAGAGTGCCAGCTTTATGTAAATGCAATCTTAAGAGTAAAATTAAGGCACTTGCTTTGCAGAGCGAGTACTATAAGATAAATTTAGATGCTGCTCTCATCAGTTGCGAGGTACCTCCAGCTGTTTTGGCTGCGTAGCCAAACAGATACATTAAATAAAAATAAAGCAATTACCTAAACCATTTAAATCAAATTAAAAATATATGTTGGGCTAACAAGCTTTTTAATAAGCACTGAATAGCGGGACGTTAACGATGTCATAAAAATTCCGCCGGACACCGGACAAGATTTTCTGGATCTTCTGAAATTGGAAGCAGAGGTCTGGAATTAATGACTGCCGTTATGTGTGATACGAAGCTCTTCGAATCCCAGAACAGTTGATCCCACAACCCGAGAGAAGTGATGTTTTTCAGTTTTTATCGCCGCCTCCCAAAGGACACCAAGTGAGGGGAGCACGGTGGAATGAAGCTCCAGTCAATTGTGCCCGCCAAACAAAACTGGAGCACAGCCTCTTGATGACAGCCACTGAAGAATAGATTTTTAGCTTTTACAGCTCATTTCTAGCACCAACAAAGTTGGTGACATTGTCAGACCAAATCTGACGTGGCTTGCCACGAGTGTATATAAAGCGCTTTAGAGCATTGAAAAATGCACACGTAGACAGATCGTTGACCGACTCCAAATAAATGGCTTTCGTGGCGAAGCAAATAAATACGCTCATGTAGCATTTTAAATTAGCTTTGTTTTGAGTGTCACGCTTGTAGAAGAATGGTCCGCAAAAGTCTACACCAGATGTTTCAAACGTTCGAAATTCAAAAATCGCTCCTTTGGAAGATTAGAAATTACGTGCTCCACCAAGCGGGGTTTGTTCTGGAAACATCTGAAGCATTTGATTACAATGCTGAACACTGTTTTGCGGCCACCAATCGGCCAATATTGCAGACGAATTGCTCCCAACAAGGTTCGTGATACAGCATGTAGATTCCGCTCATGAAAGTGAGTGACAATGGCGATGGTAACTGGATGTTGTCTAGGCAGTTTAATAGGATGACTGGCCACATAAGGGAGGGTTGACTTTTCGAGGCGCCCACCAACTCATACTGGAACGAGCGACCACGCCCGTTGGTTGCACGTTCTTTATATCATCCCAAAGAGAGCCCCTTTAAAAGTTACGTAAAAGTACGAAGGATCCAAAATGTATGTAGGAGATCAAAAGTCCTGGGCGCCGAATAAGATGGATAAACTTGTACACATAGGCATATACTCGTTGAATAGCAGAAAAGGAATTGACATATTTGCACCGATTTGCAACGAATACGTTGAACTTCGACGATTCATCTCGGATCCATGATAGACATATTGATGAATCTGACCAACAATGGAATGTGCCGGTAAATAGTTTCATTTCAAGCATTTACTGCATCAATTGGGCTAACAAAAGTGCGCCACAAAGCTCGAGTTTTGGTACCGTACGAGATTTAAGTGAAACTACTCGTGATTTAGAGCAAAATGAGTGTGAACTCGAATGATGTCCCTTTGAAACCACATAAATGCAAGCGGTAATGCTGGTGTCACAGAAACCGTGAACCTCTATATCGCACATTGTATTGCAAACCAACCGACGGAAGGTTGATAATTGGACATTCCTGAACATTTGGCAAAGTTCCTGCCAAGCAGTATTTAGAGAAGTTGGAAGACTCTCATCCCAATCCAAGTTTTTCTTCCAAAGAAACTCCATAAAGATTTTGGCCTACACGATGACTGGTCCAATTAACCCTAGTGGATCGTAAAAACGAGTTATAGTGGACAGAACAGATCTCTTGCAAGTTTTAAGCGTCTGACTGGCAGGAGTGAGAGAAAACATTAATTTATCAGTTGAAGGATCCCACGCAAGGCCCAAGCTTTGGTAATGTCGCTTCCATCGCTAAATTTTAAAAACGAGTGCTTATCCTTGTCAGGAATGCCTTTTTAGCACTGCAGAGTGTGTCGAGCAGCATTTTCTGAGTTCAAAGCAACCTTTAGATAGGATTTGATTTAATACGTCGATTGCCTCTTGGACCGAGCCACCGCCAGATATCATCTACATAGCAAACGCGTCGAAGCATTTTGGAATTGGAAATGAATATTGCTCGTCGACTGCCAATTGCTGCATTGCTCGAACGGCAAGAAAGGAAGCTGGTTTTGTGCCAAACGTAACTGTATCCAACTTGAAGACGCTTTTTTCAGAAACAATAGAATCTCGCTACAAGATGCATTGTAGGTAGTTATCTGGGACCGTAACTCTGACACAGCGATTCATCTTGCCAATGTCTCCAGTAAGGGCAACAGGCAACGTGCGAAATCGCATCAAAATGTTTAACAGCTTCGGTTGTATGAGGGGCCCAGCCATCAACACTTCATTCAGCGAACATCCAATGTTAGTGACAGCTGCACTATCAAACAGGACACGAAGTTTGGTGCTCGTGCTTTGTTCCTTTATTCCATAAACGTAACGACTCTGGAGGGACAAAAGTCATATGTCCAAGCTCCATATACTCTTGAATGAACGCGCAATACTGGGACTTAAGGTTGGGATGACGATGCAACTTTCTCTCAAGCGATATAAATATGCGAAATGTCTGTTGATAAGATTAACCTAATTGACCCAGAGTGAGTTTGAACAAAATGCTCCTCACAGTCAATCTCTTCCATTGTTGTTTTAGCAACAGGGTCTAGAAAACTGTCTACTTTCCAAAATCGTTGAATTAACTTATCGGTTCGGCCATCAGAATCAGTTCGGGTATCAGACGAAGAGCCAAAAGAGAGGTACCGCCTTGCTGGGAACCGCCACCTGCAACTCTCCATCTAAAGCGTATCTTCTGCAGAAAAGGCAATCGCGGTAGCAGTTTTATTCGCCCAACACCCATTAAGCTCGTAGAAAAGACCAGCTCCGAATAATAAGTCAACTCGCTGTGGCTTGTAAAACCAAGGATCAGCGAGGCGAATATTTCCAGGCACATTCCAATTAGTTGTATTAAGGGCGGTGCTTGGTTGGCGGTGTAGCGATGGAAGCTACAACGGCTATGATAATTGCAGAATACTCTGACGTTTGAGGTTGTAGATTGACGGTCACAGTGCCTCCATCAGTAGCGAATGGGGCGTTTCCCAGGTCAGCAACTGTGGCTGAAGATGGACTTTTCTTCAACTGAAGCTGTTGAGCGAATCGGGATGTAATTGAATGTAGCTGTGTCTCACCATCCAATACAGGTAGAGGTGGGGACTGAAGAAGCTGCAGTAGGACTGACAGAGTGAGGAATCGAATGAAAAACGTCTAAATGCAGAAGTGTGTGGTGTTTGGAGCCACATCTGCGACAAGTTCCGGAATTGCATATTCGTAAAAGATGTCCCCTTTTAAGTCAGTTGAGGCATAAAGATAATCGTTTTGCATCTTGAGACGCATCTCTGGAGACAAATTGCCAAATCTTGGGCATTGCCATATATTATGCTGTTCACCATTACAAAATACGCAAACAGCAGCCAATGAGTTAGTAGCAATGAGTGATGTCCTACTGGAGTTTGTTTTTATGTGTTCGCCCACCTGAGAGCTCGGCTTATATGTTCCCATAGCATAATCCACACTCTCTGGGGTTCTGCAGCGTTGCTCCAAAAACGTGGCAATTTGTGCCCATGATGGAATTAAATTTGCAAAGGCGGTATTATCCAGTTTCTCTTCCCACTTCGCCTGCGTAGTAGGATCCAGTTTTTGCAGTAGCACCTGAACAAGGATAAGGACATTAAACTTAACCGACAATTCACGAAGCATGCGAGCGGAGCCATTCTCTACCTTCTTGACCCCCAGCAGTTCAACCATGTGTGCCTGAAATACTAATCGACGGTTATCAAATTTTGTTGGTAATAAATTGAATGCTTTGGAATAAATAGCCTCTGATATTTCCAATGACCGAACGGTATTCAGCGCAGAGTCCTTCAAGCAGGGCCGCAAATGCTTGATTTTTTCAATGTTTGTGAGTTCGCGATGATTTTCGATTTAAGTTGTGAACGTTGATAAAATCTAACCAGTTCGTATAACCTTCTGAAAACGTTGGCAATTTGATTGGCGGCAAGCCAACTTGCGTCTTAAAAATGACACCCTGGTTGTAGGCTTGGCCAGGGAGTCAGCACTAGAACATTCAATAGCAACCAAAGAAAACGAAAAAGGTAAAGAAAAACCAAATTAAAACTGCACACGAAAGTTCGATGACCGTTGGGTTGTTGTCAGCACTGTACTCTTATGCGCGCGCAACAGTTAGTCCAATCAAAACACAAGTAAAATGCAGATAGCGAGGGCCAACGCGTCTGTATGTAGATGTATATATGATGTATATATATATAGATATATAAGAGCGGTTTTTTATTTTTGCCGAAACTAGTAACAACTAGCTAAATTTTAATTTAAATAATTTTATGCAACAATATAATTTTAAATAGAAAGATCACGTCGGGGTCACCAATTTATTGGGCTCACAAGCTTTTTTATTAGCACTTAAAAGCGAGAAGTTAAGGATGTTATACAAATTCCGCTTTTTCTTATAAGTCCATGCAACGGGTTGATTTATTTATATGCTTGTAGCGAGCGTATTGGCAATATGCGAAAATTTACAATTTTTAGCGAAGCGATCGATAAGAGATCCGATATAGCGAGCATACGAGATAAGAGTGATTTGCGTCGTCGCTAGCCGCTTAATACAAAGTGAACAAGTAAGAGGTTCTAGTCGGGAGAACCCGACTAGGGAATACCCTGAACCCCCTTATTCCAACATCAAATAAATTAAAAAAAAAAGTTCCCTTGGCTGGGTTCGAACTCGCAACTGACAGATGTACTTTCTGTTGACTCTACTCAACAGCCGCACCAGGAAAAAAAAGGAAATAACTTTTCTTAATTGGCGCATAACCAGCAAAAGCCCTACAGTTCGTAGATTTTCAATGCCGCGAAAAGTGCAAAGGGCTAAAGTGCCAGAAAAACTTATAATTCTTGGACAAAGACATCCCAGGCAGATCTGAAATAAAATTGATCAAATTGAAGTTGTAATAAAAAACAATTAGAAACTCTCGCAGAAATTAGAGAGTCAAGAGTGCAAGTCATGGAGTCATGAATCAAGTGATGGACTAAATGGTCTTGCCCATATTTGCTTGCGGTGAGAATCTTAAACCTTTAGCCCGCATTTGCCACCCATTAACGTATTAAATAATTTATTACAAGGATCTTTGCAAATGATTTGGAAGCTATTTGGATGGTAAGCAAGAAACTTTGATAAAACCGTTTTTCGCCAATTAATTGTAGGTGTAAATTCCCAAATTGCTGAAAATGGTATTCATTAATTTCTTATATGGGGTTCGAAAATAAGTTTGAAGCATGCCAGACAGAACTTAAAACTTCGAACAAAAGACCTCTGAATCGCAATCGCACCGAGGAAGTTTGGATTCTGCGAAAAGTGTGAAACAGGTCTCAAATGATTTTTCATTGACCCCAATTTCCACCAAGGAGGGATGGATTTTCCAAAGCGTGGGACAAATCAACCAGATGAGTTTTAACAAAGATCCTTAACTATGTTTCTGAAGCCGAACAGAAGGTAATCAGAAAATGTTTACACAACCGTTTTTCTCCAATTAACCGCTGTTGTGGATGGAATTTCCGAAATCGCTGGAACACGTATTAATTCATTTCTTATGAAGAGCTTGGAAAATATGCTTTAAGCAAATCGGACAAAACTTAAGACATGGCCCAAAATATCTTTCAATCGCGCTTTCCTCCGAGAAAGCTTTGGATTTTACGAAAAGTGATAAACACGACTAAAATTATTTTTCGTATTTAACAACGAAGTTTCAAGAAAGTTATACTTATTGGTAATCAACGCACAGTCCATTCTGTAAGAGATAGGAAGCTGAAATTTTCACTGTGGTTGCCTGATGTGATAAAGGTGCGCGTTAAGACGGGGTTTCGGGAAATTCAAACCCCAACTGTGAAGAACCGCGAAAAGCATTTGTATGAAACTTTTTTGCTTACCATCCAAACGCCCTTAAACTCAATTTGAAAGATCTTTGTTCAAGTTCATTTAAAGTGGCTCATACTTTTCGAAAAATCCATTCTTTCTTGGTGGCAATGGGGGTCAAAGATTTGGTGGATCACTTTTCGTGCTCAAATTTATTTCCAAAAAACTTTATATCTTTTCACAAATTCCAAGCTTTTCAACAACATTTTTGGGCGAAGTTTTAAGTTATGTTCGATTTACATCAAAATTATTTTCAAAGCTCTACATAATAACTTAATGCAAACGTATCTTAGCGATTAAGAAAATTCCACCCGAAACTGAGGAAATTTTGCGAGAAGATTTATATTAAAGTTTTAGTTTATTATCGGTTTCAAACTCATTTTTAAAGTCATTATCTGCAAACGTAAGTTTTTTATTCGTCCCCAAGATTCTCACCACAAGACTAATAACGGCGAAAACCTCTGATTCCAACATTTGGTTCTTTTTACGATGCTTTTTATACCCTTACAGAGGGTATTAAAATTTTTTCGTGAAATGTGTAACGCATAGAAGGAGAAATCTCCGAACCCATAAAGTATATATATTCTTTATCAGCATCAACAACCAACTCGATATAGCCATGTCCGTCTGTCTGTTTCTATGCGAACTATCCTCCCACTTTAAAAGCTATCTTAATGAAACTTTGCATAAGTCCCTCTTTCTGTTGCACGCACCTATGTCAAAACCAAAACAATAGCTGACATAGGAACGATAGGTCGAAAATTAAGTTTTTGTATGAAAGAACATTTTGCTTATTAAGATATTTTGACCAAGCTCGGCATTTATAAGTCTTACTATGCTCCTCATATATATGCAAAATCCTATTAAGATCGGAACACTATATCATATAGCTGCCATAGGAACGATCGGTCGAAAATAAAGTTGTTGTATGGAAAACTTTTTTTGTCATTCAAGATATTTTGATTAAACACGGCATTTAAAGATTTCACTATGCTCCTGTCGTTTTAGTAAAATCGTATTTATCGCAGACTACTATATCATATATTTTTGTTAAATAACCTTCTTTGTTTATCAAGATATCTTGACCAAACTCGGCATTAACTATTTTTCCTGTGCTTCTTAGATACGGGCATTATGAAAAGGTTGGGTCTGCAAGGGTATAGAATCTGCGGCGCAGATCCACGGGCAAGGCCGGCAATACCCGCTAGTGCTATGATAAACTATATTTCATAGATTGATTTTTTATGCTTTTAAATTAAGGCTAGTAAATGCCTTCCTAAAGATATCATGAAATACAAACAATCTTTTAACTTAATTTTCGGCATTTATATATGGTAGGTACATGATATAGTAATCTTTTTCGATGTACATATGTATGGAAATATGAATAACGATAGTCTTAAAGCTGCGAGACTAGTTTGAATAGAAACAAACAGACGGACTTGACTATATCGACTCGGTATATTAAACGAAAAAAATTGTAATAAAAATATATTCGTTTGCAAAATAAATTTAAACTCGTGGTTATTACGAAATGCTTTTGTGCCCAAACATATAACATTAAAAATGGGTTACATCACTTTTTTTTTTTTTTTTTTCAAAATCGAGGTCGGTGCGCAAATCGAAACATTTTCGATGATTTTTTCAATATCTCGGTTAATAGATCCGCGCGGAGATATGATGTTCCAAAACGAGAGAACTCCGCGCGGAGATATGACCTTCCAAATCATCACGATTTTTTCAAAATCGAGGTCGGTGCGAAAATCGAAACTTTCTCGACGATTTTTTAATATCTCGGGTAAATAATGTCTGATTTTAAAATGTTACACCTTTTTGAATGCGTACGGATCCCTACCATCAATTGGCATTTAAACAGACTAATCATCGATGGGTTGAAAAATGCTGTTGACAAAAAACTGATTCGTTCGGAAATTCAACCTTTTTGATGATTTTTTGAAATATTTCCGTCAAATAATGTCAGATTTTTCAATTTCATACCACTTTTGACTCGTAAGGATCAGCTCTAACGACTCGCATCAAAAATAGGAAATCCAAAATTTTGACCCAAATCGACTAAATGGAAAAAGCTTACATCACGCTTTTTTTCATAATAGAGATCGGTGCGAAAATCGAAACTTTTTCGATGATTATACCCTGAACCCATTAAAAATGGCTATACGCGTGTATTGTGTTTGTGCAAAATCCAAATGTATGTAACAGGCAGAAGGAAGCATCTCCGACCCCATTAAGTATATATATTTTTGATCAGCATCAATAGCCGAGTCGATTAAGCCATGTCCGCCTGTCTGTCCGTCCGTCTGTCCATCCGTCCGACACAAATATTCTATGATACAATAAAAAATACTGTAGAAGATTTTATAAAGATCGGTTAAAAAAAAACCAAAGTTATATGCAACTCCGCAATTGAATAAAGGAGCATCTTTAAGAATTTCTGTATACATGTACCCACACATATTCATGCCCGTCTGCTTCGCATTCTTACAGCATGGTAATTGCGACTATTTTTTGTAATGCTATTTTAGTTCCTTTTTTATCATAAGAACTTAATTATTGGTGTGGCTGCTGAGTAGAGGCATATTAAGTGGTGCGGTCTGTCGCGAGTTTGAGCCCTACCGGGGAAAGTACATTTTTTATACCCTGAACCCATTGAAAATGGTTTAAAAGAGTATATTGTATTTGTGCAAAATGCAAATGTATGTAACAGGCAGAATCCCATAGAGTATATATTCTTGATCACTTTCAATAGGCGTGTCGATCTAGCCATGTCCGTCTGTCTGTCCGTCCGTATGTATGAACGCAGGGGTCTCAGAACCTAAAAGAGCTAGAGACTTAAAGTTTTTGATGTTGGTGCTCCTAGTGCTTGCGCAGATCGACTTTGTTTCCGATAATCGATTACTTACTCCGTTTCCAAGCAACCGATAAAATCGATCTCGAAATCACGTTTTTTTGGAAAATTTTGGTAAAATTGACACGATCTTACCATTTATTGCATAAAAAGCTTGGAACGGATAACAAAAGGAGATAGCCATCCTTTTGGATCGAATATTTTTGCGCTGTGCGAAAGGTTTTCGCGTTTCTTCATTACTTGCTACTTCTCGTACTTGTTCGGATACTTAGCTAGAGAAACGCTTATTAGCAGCAGTCCTTTGTCTGCTGATTACTTGCCCTCAACGCAAGAGTTACTTCCGTTGCCTTCCACTAATTCAAAATGTCCCAAACGCAGTGAGAGCTGCAATTGTATCCATTCTTGGACCGATAAGACGACGGATACTTTCTTGGGATACTTTGCACATTTGCTGAGGTGAAAAATGTTATGAAAAACAGCACGACTATTTTCAGTGAGGTTTTTGAAATGTTTTTTATTCGGAACCCTGTTCGCTTCAAAACCTTAGATATAGATATATTTATACCCAGAACCCACTGAAAATGGGTAAAAGTATTTATTCTATTTGTGCAAAATGCAAATGTATGAAATAGGCAGAAGGAAGCACCTCCGACTCCATAAAGTATATATATTCTTGATCAGTATCAATAGCCGAGTCGATCTAGCCATGTCCGTCTGTCTGTCCGTCCGTCCGTCCGTATATATGAACGCAAGGATCGTAGATCGAGTTTGTTTCCGATTATCGATAACCTGCTTTGTTTCCAAGCAATCGATAAGAATCGATATCGATATCCTGTTTTTTGGGCAATTTTTGTAAATCATGAGAGCTAGAGTCACCAAACTTGACATATAGCTTCTAAAATTAAATATGTATATGCATTTGATGTTGGAAGAAGAGGGGATACCCTCCCCTAGTCGGGAGCTCCCGACTAGAACCTCTTAATTGTTATATATTTTAATATTTATTGCTTATATATTTAAATTCATTTAATGATACAAATTCGAAAATTTGTTCATTGGTGACAACTGTATGTTGGAAAATTTATGTAATCCGGCTTCTGAATTAAGCCTTGAAAAAATTGTTCTGAGTCGAATTTTCCCAAGGAGTACATTCTTTTTGCACAATCTATTGTGCAACATTGTGAATAAATCGCCCGTAATATTTACAGAACTTAGAAGGATTTGTTAGTTTTAGTTTTAGATAGTTATTTAATACATCATTTTTTTTTATATGGTTGGATGCCTTGGTCTGTGAACTTATGCCCAAGGAATGTTACCTGGTGAATGAAAAACGCGCATTTCTCTGGGTTTAATTTTAATGCTGGTTTAATGCTGGTCTGAGCAGCCGATAACTACTAGGTCATCCATATAGATGAAGGCTCTAAGCCTGAAAATACGAGTGTCACCCTTCGCACAAATGAATCCGATGCGACGTTAAGACCATATGGCAACCGCGTGAGTCGATAAGAGCCAGTGCTCGTTGAAAATGACGTTATATTTCTAGATTTTTTATCTAGTTCTATTTGGTGGTAGCCAGACATTTTTCTCATTACATCTGATCTAGCTGGTAATAATATTGAATTGTCAATATCATTATGCAATAGTGGTATATGATTTGATTAAGTGACTTTGATTTTATGATAAATTTATCAAGTTGATAATCTATTATACAATTTAATTTTCGAATGAAGTCTGACCCAGAATTCCTTCGCATGGTTCGGAAATTTATGAATTCATTATGGACTATAAGGAAATTGTGAATGATTAAGAAGTAATCAAAGAGGAGGTTAGTTGACGATTGTCCAATTGACTCTATTGTTCCCTGTTCGATTCCTGTGATATTTGTTATTTAATTTTAACAAATATTTGAATTAAATATATTATTCCTTAGGATTTAGATTATGTACTTTAATAAGACTACCAAGACTTAGGTTAATTTCCAGTATTTTTACTGCTGGTTGCTCAAAAGGATTTGCTGGATTTCCGAGTTACCTTGTCGGTTGTGTTTTTTGTGCTCTCCCGTATGTGTGTAAGTTAACAGAGGTCAACGACACCAACGACACTCGAGATGCTGATATAGCACTGGGCCGGATGTTCTTACGATCTAACAGGGGTCAGCAAAATGCAATATAACACCAGCCACAGACGCTGGCATAGCTCTGGGCCGGATGTTCTTGCACGACGGCAGCGCACTAGGCGCAAGCTAAACATTCTAGCGGCCGTTGTGAAAAGCATATAATAGTTTAGGTCATTTTTATCAATATTTTGTAAATTTAGTTTTTAATTCGGCTTTCACTGATGCACATCGACCCAGCGACTTCGCGCTTAAATTAACTCACTCACTACGGTGTATCGTCCGTCCTAGTTTTTTATAAACCATAATTAATTAATTGATTTTGTGTTTCTTAAATAATCAAATAACGAAAAAAAAGTCCTATAACGAAAATCCGCGAGGACCTTTTATTTAAATAATAATTGGCGCCCAACTTTTTTCGGACCATTTTGTTCTATAATTCGCACTTCGCGCTGTGCAAAAGCAATACCCAACCTACCAGTGCAAACAATAAAAGCTGTGCCTGACCTATATAAATTTACATCAGCGGCAGAAGCTCAATAAAAAGCCATTTAATTCTCCGAAGCCGCTGGAGCTCTTCGGGCATCGTCTTGTCACCAAACCAGCGAGCAAGGCTGGGGCAGCGAAGTAAACCAACACCCATAGACTTCAGCGAGGGACCGCTCTGCGAGGGGATCTGAGTCAGATGACTGCACCACCTTAGATAGGGAAGCAGTCCCGCAAAAAATCGCTTACAACAGGGGTAAAATAGGAATGGAGCCTTAGCAGCCTAGGGCTTTGGTGCAGGCCGCAGTGGCCTCCGCCTTAGAAGCACAGAGCGCAGTATTGAAACAAAGAAATGCAGAACTGAAGGCTTCCTTAAACGCTTGGATAGAAGAATTGGCAGGTAGAATATCTGACGCCGTTAAATGCTAACCAGAATTTACGGGGGTGTCAGGAACGTACGTATTATTAAGACCAAAATTACAAGGGCAGCTGACGGCGTTTTGGGTCAGTTAGGCACAGTAATGAATTTTGATGCCATAATAAAACGTCTCGATTTCACATACAGCCATAAGAGAGGCATTCACCTCATAGAGCAAGAGATGAGCACCCTAAGACAGGGCTCATTAACAATTTAACTACACTATGACGAGGTTGGGAAAACGATTACTCTACTCACCAATCAGGTCAACATGTCCTACGAACCAAGCATTTCACAAGGGCTCTGTACGACGTTCAGAGATGATGCGTTGCGTGTTTTTGTCTCAGGCCTAAAGCTTAGCCTGACGGATGTGCCGTTCGCAGGAAAGCGTAAGGACTTGCCGTCGGCCCTAGTTCTAGCGCAAGAGGTAGAGGCAAACCATGAGAGGTACGCAACCCAGCGGCTCCAAAAATCCTCACTTCACTAAACAACAGAAATAGCAAGAAAGTCAATTTGAACAGCAGAGTGGCAGGTGGAAAAAGGTGGCGGGTCAGAGGAACCAATGGACGTCGCTCCATTTGTGTCAAAAATTCAACAACCATTGCAGGCCAGCCTACGTTAACTCTAGCGCTCCTCAAGCCTACAAAAGAACGGTCACGCGTGGGCGTTTAAGCGGACAGAGAAGGCAGAGAGTCAATCACACAGCTCACGAGCCTGATCAAGAGTCAGGTTCGTATGCTAGCTCTGCAGGAGCAACAGAACATCAAATTGCCGACGACAATGGTAGCGGCTATGACTCAAACACTCTCAATTTTTTAGGTGAAGCTCCCTGCTGCCCCACATTAGTAGGAGATTAACAAGGATCCAGATTAGATTTTTCATCGACACAGGCGCTCCAACAATTATATCAGGCCACATAAAAATCTAATAGGTGTGTGCCCAGTAAATTCTTAATTCTCTACCCATTCTATTCACGGCACCACGAAAATCACTCCTAAGTGCCTTATATCTCTGTTCGGCAAAACTGCCACATTTTTCTTACTCCCAGACGTGTTCACATTTGATGGAATTATGGGGCTCGACTTGCTCACGCAAGCAGGAGTGTCGCTTTGTCTTTCTTCTGGCTAACTCAAATGTGGCGCAGAAACTGAACAAATCGAATTCCACAGGTGCGCGGATGTTAACTTTACCAATGTTGACTGCGCCGACGCGCCCGATGCATTCCAAAAAATGCTAAAAAGCAAACATAAGGCCTTCGCGGATCCGGAAGAAGCACTTCCCTATAACACATCAGTGGTGGCCACTATTTATTTCCGACTGTACCCCTATCCCATGGGATCAGCGGAATTCGTTAATAAAAAGATTCAAAGCCTTCTGAAGAACGGTATCATCAAAAAATTTGTTTCCCCTAAAACAACCCATGTGGCGGACAAGAAGGGGACGGACAAGTTTGGCAACAAGAATATGCGCCTCGTAATGGATTTTCGCAAACTTAACGAGAAAACCATCGCAGACAGATACCCTATGCCTAACATTTCAATGATTTTGGGGAATCTTGGCAAAGGCAAATACTTTTCGACATTGAACATAAAATTCATCAGATCACGCTATCAGAGCCGTTGCAGTTAACGGGGGGAAGTACGAATTTTGTCGACTTCCCTTTGGGTTGAAGAATGCGGCCGGCATCTTGCAAAGAACTGTTGACGAAGAACTGCGAAAGCAAATTGGGAAATCTAGCTAAGTCTATGTTGACGATGTCATCGTCTTCTCAAAGGACGAAAATTCTCATGTCAAACGTGTAGAGTGGGTTTTAAAGAGACTGTACCAGGCAAGCTAACCAGTAATGGAAGTACAACGGATCCAGAAAAAGTCCAAGCGATTCTGGAGTTTCAAAAACCAATTAATATATTCGAGATCAAATCATGTTTAGGACTGGCCAGTTACTATAGGTGTTTCATCAAAGACTTTGCTTCAATATTAAGTAAGCAAACATAACAAAAGCTACGAAACATTTTGTCATCAGAAAACCTCATGATACCCTGACCTTAAGAAGCCGTTTAATCTAACGAGAGACGCTTAAGCTTACGGCATAGGTGCTTTCTCAAGAGGGTCCCTCCATCTCAATGATTTCCAGAACATTGAAACTCCCGGAGGTGAGCTACGCCACCTATGAGCGGGAACTTTTGGCTATACTTTGGGCCCTTAGCAAGCTACATTACTACTTATATGGGGTAAAAGACATCAACATTTTCTCGGACCACCAACCCTTAACATTTGCCGTTTCTGAGTCAAACCCGAACACTAAAATTAAAAGATGGAAGGAGCGCATTGGGGAAGCGACTGCGCGAATATGTTATAAGCCAGACAAGGAGAATTTAGTTGCTGATGCGCTATCGCGACAAGAGCTCAACACTCTTGACGAGCTGAATACTAATTTCTGCGCAGCCACAGTCCACAGTGAGCTGTCGTTGACCTATACAATTGAGTCAACCGAAAAGCCATTTATTTGTTTCCAAAATCAAATTATTATTGAAGAGGCACACGTCCTCACCAAACGCAACTTCATTCTTTTCGAGGACAAGGGACGTAATAAAGTGAGCTTCACTGATCGCTCTCTTTGGCTTGATTTTTCCAAATGCTGTTAATGCCCTCTTTTGCAACCTGTACACGCTAGCACAGGTGCAGGATGGCTTAGTTCGCATGTTACCAGGCACAAGGTTCTGGCACTGTTAAAACCGAGTTGAATATGTCTTCAACGTTGACGAGAGAAAAGAGAAAATCTCGTTGAGCAGCTCAAGAAAATGTTAAGCAAGTGTTATTAGAATACTATTTCCCTAAAATGACGAAGTTGGCTAAGGAAATTGCGGAAAATTGTAGAATCTGCTCAGCAGCCAAATACGATAGGCACCCGAAAAGACAGGAGCTGTAAGAAACTCCAATCCCTGAGACTCCTGGCGAATTTCTACACATTGATATTTTTTCCACGGACAACAAATTTTTTTTTGACCTGTGTTGATAAGTTCTCGAAATTTGATGTCAAATAACCAATTCAGTCGCGCACTATCGGGGACTGAAAGGCTCCACTACTCCAGCTCATGAATTTCTTTCCACGAGCCAGAACAATTTATTGCGACATCGAGCCTTCGATGAATTCTCAAACGATAAAGACCCTGTTGTTAAACAACTATGGAATCCATATTGTTAATGCGCCGCCGCTGCATAGCACCTCCAATGGCCAAGTCGAGCGCTTCCATAGCACTCTAGCCGAGCTTGAACGTTGCCTCAAGCTGGAGAGAAACATCAGTGACTCAGCCGAAGTCATAATACTAGCTACGATTGAGTATAACAGGCAAAATACATTCAGTCATCAACGACAGAACAGAGTCTTTGAAGTAGGCGAAAAAGTGCTAGTAAGAAAAACGCGGCTTTGCAATAAACTAACCTTATGTGAAGAACGGATCGTAGAGGCAGAACTTGGCACGACCGTTCTCATTGGAGGGAGGGTGGTCCACAAGGACAACCTTAAGTAGGGCAAGAGCTCAAATAATACATCGATTCTATGAATCTTGAATTTAACTATAAGTTTCAACATTTGAGCCACTAGGCTTCACCTTTAAGTTTTAATATTTACGCCACTTGGTATTACCTTTAGAAAGACACGTAATAGCTTGGTCCGTTTTGTCTGTCTTCGGGTTTCTTCTATTTCTATTTTTTGCAAGTGCGGCAGCGCGTGTGAATAATTATTCACACGCCAAGTATATTCACACTGTTGAGGCAAAGTTCTGGTCTGGGAGGAATTCAATTTCGTCAGGCACACAGCAAACATCTCTGGGTACGAGATAATGGTAAGCGAAACAATGGAGCTATGTGAAATGTTTCCGCAGTCACACATGAGAAAGCTTCTAAGCGTAGATGCGTCCCAGCTCAGAGATCTATTAAAAGCTCTTGGCGTGCACCATAGGGTGGCAAGAAGTTTAGATTTTAACAGACACAAAAGTTCAGGACATATCAACCAACTCACTACAAGTGTCAACACATTACTAAAAGCTGCAAAAAAGAATCAGCTAAATTCCGGTCATTTATACGAAACTCTTTTAGCTCGGAATAGAATGTTGCTGATGGAAATGTAGAATTTTTTTCTCGCTGTTACCCTTGCAATAATTAATATCATAAGCCCACATATATTAGATCACGCAGATTTGAAATCTGTTTGGATCGATGAACCCACAGGTACTTCAATAGCTGACCTTATGTCCGTTGCATCCGTGAAAGTCATACAATCTGTTAATGCCCTTCACTTTATCATTAAGTTCTCGAAAATCAAAATGGCTTGCAGAAAGGTAATGGTGTATCCAGTTGCACATGAGAATGCTGTGCTACAAATTGACGACATTATAGCTGAGTGCGGAGATCAAGTGGTTAACCTTAAGAATTGCACTTCCAAGCCGAGAGGAACCTTTTGTCAACTTTCACCGACCAGCTCTTGTGCCAGAGAGCTGCATGTTGGTGGCTTGGCAAACTGCCAAATACAGCCGATCACATGGGTCGATGACGGAATTCTGATCATCAATAACCGTCCTGATAAATTTTGCACTAACAACGGTACTGAGACTTGGGTTCACGGAACGAATCTAATCACGTTCAATAATTGGGATCCGATCAACGAAACTAAGTACTTGAATCGCAACAACGTCCAGAGTAAGCTCCCCGGCATCGCGACATCTCCCCTTCTGGTCGTCACCGGCCACCAAAACGTGCTGAGTCTCCCTTACCTTCATCGCTTTAATGAACGTAACCTGGAGATCATCAAGGAAATCAAGGACGAAGTTGGAACCGTCGACAGCGTAGTAATAGCCTTCTTGTTGGGTGGTGTGTGTTGCACAAAAATTTGCATCGTAGTCACCTACCGTCGGTTCACTAAAAAAAGTACGTCGGCCAAGAAGATTAAGAAGGTGATCGCGGAGATAGGAGCGGCCGGGGGCGGCCTTAAGTTAAAAGGGGAACACTTAACAGAGGCCAACGACACCAGCTCCTGATCCTGATATAGCACTGGGCCGGATGTTCGTACGATCTAACAGGGGCAGCAAAATGCAATATAACACCAATAACAGATGCTGATAAAGCTCTGGGCCGGATGGTCTTGCACGACGGCAGCACACGATTCGCAAGCTAAGCATTCTAGCGGCCGTTTTGAAAAGCACACAATAGCTTAGGTATTTTTGATCAATCTTTTGTAAATTTAGTTTTTAATTCGGCTTTCACTGAGGCACATCAGCTTTCACTGAGGCACATTGCACTTAAATTTACTCACTTACTACGGCGTATCGGCCTAGTGTTTAATAAACCATAATTAATTAATTGATTTTGTGCTTCTTAAATATTCAAATAACTAAAATAAAGTCCTATAACGAAAATCCGCGAGAAACTTTTATTAAAACATTTATTTGTTTGTTCAACGCATCACAGGCAAAAAGCGAACAATTACAGTGACAGTGACACTAACAAAGTCCGCCCCACTGCTTAACAAAGAAATCGCGCCTACACAACGTAAAAAACCAGATGATTTTGTATGTACCCCGGCTACCCCGGATCTCCCCAGTCCGGACCTCCACGCCATTTTGAGCAAATATCCGCCGAAGACGGCAGCAACACCCAGATACCAAAACCAAAACCAACATGTAAGAGGTTCTAGTCGGAAGCTCCCGACTAGGGAATACCCTGAATCCTCTTATTACAACACTAAATAAATTTAAAAAAAAAGTTCCCTTGGCAGGGTTCGAACTCGCAACTGACTGCATTACTGGCTGTCGATTCTACTAAACAGCCACACTACCAAAAAAAAAAAACAAGTAAGAGGTTCTAGTCAGAGGCTGCCGATTAGGGGATAACCGGAACCCTCTTCTTCCAACATCAAATGCATATATATATTCTATTTTAGAAGCTATATGTCAAGTTTGGGAACTCTAGCTCTTATTATTTACCAAAATTGCCCAAAAAACAGGATATCGATATCGATTCTTATCGATTGCTTGGAAAACGGAGTAAGTTATCGATTATCGGAAACAAACTCGATCTGCGCAGGCACTAGGAGCACCTACATTTAATATTTCAAGTTTATAGCTCTTATATGTTCTGTGATCCTTGCGTTCATACATACGAACGGACGGGCATGGCTAGATCGACTCGGCTATTGTTGCTGATCAAGAATATATATACTTTATGGGGTCGGAGATCCTTTCTTCTGCCTGTTACATACATTTGCAATTTGCACAAACACAATACAGACACCAAGCCTGAAACGCACATTACATTAATACTCGAGAGTGAGAGTATCGAATGATCTTCATTGATAAAAAGAGTAAAGAGTAGCGGGCCAAGATGACTACCCAGAGGAACACCGGATGTCACCAGAATACGTTTAGAACACGAGTTTCTGAAAGGAACCTTTTGGGTTCTATCACGCAAATACTCTAAAATCCAGTTCAAAAGATTGACTGGGAAGCCAAGAGGGCATAATTTATGAAATCAGTATGGATGACGTCAGTCTGCATACTTTTCTTAATCCCATCAATTACAAACGAAGTGAACTCAAGAAGGTTCGTGGTTATAGAGTTGCGCTGAAATAATAGAACTACATAAATGTTGCAGCTGAGATATTACAGTTCTCTCAAGTGCTTTAGGTATAGCGGCTAATTTGGAAATACCTCTATAGTTTTGGACATCGGAGTTAGTCTCTTTCTTATGGAGAGGGATAATGTATGATTCCTTCCAAATAGTCGAAGAAGATGAACTGTTTACTGATAATTCAAAAAGTTTTAAAGCAGGTTTACATAATTCTGCAGCGCAGTACCCAAGCACTCAAGCAGGAACACCATCAGGGCCCGCTGAGTAAACCGGTTAGATAGTATACTAACCAAACAACATATAGACTGGACATCACATAGAAACAACGTTGGCACAAAAGTATCGGAGGCATCTGGTCCAAACGAGTAAGGGAGTAAGATATACATATGATGTATTTTTGAACCGCTTACTCTAAAGGAAAGTGCTAAGCGCACTCTCTTCCATATGATTTGTGCGATAGAACGGCAACGCTGTTAACTTTAATCTCGCTCACACTTACTCTCAGCTCTCAATTGTCTCTATGCTTAGGGATCGTATAAATGTGTATGTGTATGTGTCCGACAAGCAAAACCGCAAAAATTCAATTTTTCCCAAATGCTGAGGCATTTCTACCCTTTTAAAGGCACGAGTAATATAAAATAGAGAAAGGGTTTGCCACGTCGATGCGAAATTCTTGCATTACATGGTAGGTAACAACCAACGCCATCGAACGCTATCTCTGCCTAACAAACGTTGGAGATCAGTTAAACTTCTTCAGCAGCCGATACGACGACAAGCTGCTGCAGCACCCGAATGCGGCCGCCAGGGTCTTGGTTGACGACATCAGTGAGAGGCGCCTCCGAAGACTGCACACCATCGGCCCACCTATGAGGCACATTATTTAATCATATCCTTCTTCATCACTGTAAATAATTTCATTGCATATATTATATACGTTTTTTTTTTTTAATTTCTATTAATGGTCGACAAAACGAGTGTCTTTCTCATTATTTAACAGAATATATTATATATAATAAAATTATATGCTTAATATGCCTAGTTAAAGAATACAATTCTCTAAATAGCATCACCGACGATAGAGGTGTTTTATTTGCCAGTCCGGCCAGCTGTGCCTCTTTTCACAGCTAACTTTGTAGAGCCTACATCTAACCAGAAGGTTGTAAGTAGGAAAAAAGTGCTTTGAAGTAAAATTAAAAATAATCTTAATTTGCTATATTAATTAAGAAATTAAAAGAAAAAAGAAAAAAAGAAACTTAGAAGATTGTTAATAAACTAACCAAATTTAAGTTAGATAAAGAGTGTTAAGTAGATAGGACAAAGAGAAAAGTAGTGGGAAATCACCGACCCGGTGGGGGAAAACTATTTCGGCCTGTCCGACAAGCTATGCCCCTGCTCATAGCTGGAAATGGTCAGCGACTTCCCGAAGGTATCCTAAAACGATTTTATTAGGGGTAGAGAAAGTTCGGTAGAGAAAACGTGTTGCAAACTTTTATAATTTTTACATAGCACGCGAAAAGGAAAAGGAGCGTAGTATAGGAATAAGGGGCGATAATTGGTTGGTTAACGACGGAAAGTTGAGAAGAAGCAGCCTGCTGGATTAGGATGGAAACCGAAGATTAGCGTCCAAATTTAAACCTCATAAGGCAAACAGCAGAAATTGCTTCTGAACAGATTTAATATGATCCTGGCTACGCCTAGATTCGTTACTGTTAGTATACGGTGCAAAGGGATATTGTCGATTGTATAACTGACAAGATAAGGTGTAGTACGATCAAATGTCATAAAAATACACATTGAACAATTTAAATGCAATTTATTGGCCGAACATCAATGTTGCATAGCGTTTAAATCTTCTTATAGACGAGGGTGATGTAGGGGATTAGTGTATGATAGAAAAAGTTTGACATCGCCCGCATACATGAGTACACGGGCATGTGATATAACAGGGGGGAGCTCATTTATAAAAAGAGCAAAGAGTAAAGGTGCAAGATGACTTCCTTGGGGAACCAGAAGTAACGTGAACCCGTTCAGAGGTAATCAGCTTCGGCATTACTCTTTGGGTCCTACCTTTTAAATAATAATTAATCCAAAGCAAAAGAGACGGAGGGAATCCTATTCGGTCAAGTTTAAAAAGAAAAATATCATGGTGCACAGAGTCAAATGCCTTACTCAACTCAATGTAAATGACATCAGTCTGCATTTTCGAAAGGAAAGCATCATTTACCAAGGAAGTAAACTCAAGCAGATTGGTCGTAGTTGACCGATTCTTTTAGAATCCATGTTGAATAGGGGAAACAACTGATTTGCAGAAATGCTGCAAATTCGAAGTGATAATTTTTTCAAATAATTTATTAATAGTGGACAGTTTTGCAACGCCCCTGTAACTTTCATACTTCCCACCTTTCTTGTGAAGAGGAATGATATAAGATTCTTTCCAAAGAGATGGAAACACAGAAGTTTCAAGGGATAGATTAAAAAGCTTTAGCAATGGATAAAGAAGGCAAGAACTACAATCCTTGAGTAGACAACTAGGAATATTCCCAGGAAAGTAAGAAGATTTTAAAGAGTTTATAGCTTATAGGAGAGAGGAGTGTGAAATAATGGGAGGAGGTATAGAACTAGCGGAAGAAATGTATAAGGGTGAGAATGAGTATTAGGACAGACTGAAGAGTAAGTTGAATGGAAAAAATTAGCAAAGAGGTTAGCAGAATCAGAATCGTTGCTAGCTTTATCCATCCCGAGAGATAAAGAAGATGGCAAAATTGAAGATTTAAGCTTCAAGCTTACAAAATAATAAAACTTTCTCGGATTTTGGGCAAATTGCCTTTCACTACGAGTTAGATAGTTCTCAAAGCATTGAGAATTAAGAAGAAATATGTTCGACTTGGCTTTGGAATATTTAGCCAAGTCTGTGCACGAACCAGACTTTTTAAACTTTTTAAAATATTTGCATTTAACATTTTTTAGATGTGATAATCTGAAAATAAACCAGGGTGGTTTTGAAAAAGTAGTCGATGGAATTGACTTGGGTATACACACATCTAAGAGGGAGCCTAGGGTGATATAAAAAAATTAATGGCAGAATTCATATCAACCGAGTCATAGAAGAAAGACAATCGGTTGCAAAAATAAGCTAATTCAGCAAAGAATGGTTTCCTTTGCGAAAACAACAGCGGGACTTATTGGCTGATGAGCACGAAATGAGAGGATTACAACTGAGCATTGCAATCTCTAAAGTAGGATGCTATACATCCTCAGGAACAGATTAAGGAGGGGACCTAGACACATTAGAAATAAGATAGTCGTTAACAAATACAAGGTCAAGTGTTCTATTCAAAATATTAGAAATTGAATTTGATTGAAACAACGAAAGATCAAGCAAGCAGACTATAAAATCGTGCTGTGCTGAGAGCACTAGATAATTTTCGGCAGTGAATAATGATGTTCCGCAAATGAAAATCACCCAACACCATAAATAGGTCATTATCACGCACGTGTGAAGAAACTAGTAGAGCCTACATCTAACCAGAAGGTTGTAAGTAGGAAAAAAGTGCTTTTAAGTAAAATTTAAAATAGTCTTAATTTGCTATATTAATTAAGAAATTGAAAAAATAGAAAAAAAGAAACTTAGAAGATTGTTAATAAACTAACCAAATTTAAGTTAGATAAAGAGTGTTAAGTGGATAGGACAAAGAGAAAAGTAGTGGGAAATCACCGACCCGGTGGGGGAAAACTATTTCGGCCTATCCGGCAAGCTATGCCCCTGCTCATAGCTGGAAATGGTCAGCGACTTCCCGAAGGTATCCTAAAAGCAACGATTTTATTAGGGGTAGAGAAAGTTCGGTAGAGAAAACTTCTTGCAAACTTTTATAATTTTTACATAGCACGCGAAAAGGAAAAGGAGCGTAGTATAGGAATAAGGGGCGATAATTTCTGATTGGTCTAGCCGGAACAGAGAATTGAAGACGCCCTAGCAGAAGATCCACTTATATAAAAGGACAACACCGAGAATGGTCCTACGGTTGGTTAACGACGGATGGTTGAGAAGAAGCATCCTGCTGGATTAGGATGGCAACCGAAGATAAGCGTTCCAATTTAAAAGTCGTAAGGCAAAAAGCAGAAATTGCTTCTCAACAGATTCAAAATGATCCTGGCTACGCCTAGTTACTGTTAGTATACGTTGCAAATGGATATTGTCGATTGTATAACTGACAAGATAAGGTGTAGTATGTTTAAATGTCATAAACATACACTCTGAACAATTTGGATGCAATTTATTGGCCGAACACCAAGGTTGCATAGCGTTTAAATCTTCTTGTAGACGAGATTGATGTAGGGGATTAGTGTATGATAGAAAAAGTTTGACATCGTCCGCATACATGAGTACACGGGCATGTGATATAACATAGGGGCGATCATTTATAAAAAGAGCAAAGAGTAAAGGTGCAAGATGACTTCCTTGAGGAACACCAGAAGTAACGTGAACCCGATTCAGAGGTAATCAGCTTCGGCATTACTCTTTGGGTCCTACCTTTTAAATAATAATTAATCCAAAGCAAAAGAGACGGAGGGAATCCTATTCGGTCAAGTTTAAAAAGAAAAATATCATGGTGCACAGAGCCTTACTAAACTCAGTGTAAATGACATCTGTCTGCGTTTTCGAAAGGAAAGCATCATTTACCAAGGAAGTAAACTTAAGCAGATTGGTCGTAGTTGACCGATTCTTTAAGAATCCATGTTGAACAGGGGAAACAACTGATTTGTAGAAATGCTGCAAATTCGAAGTGATAATTTTTTCAAATAATTTAGGAATAGCGGACAGTTTTGCAATGCCCCTGTAACTTTCATACTTCCCACCTTTCTTGTGAAGAGGAATGATATAAGATTCTTTCCAAAGAGATGGAAAGACAGGAGTTTCAAGGGATAGATTAAAAAGCTTTAGCAATGGATAAAGAAGGCAAGAACTACAATCCTTAAGTAGACAACTAGGAATATTCCCAGGAGAGTAAGAAGATTTTGAAGAGTTTATAGCTTATAGGAGGGAGGAGTATGAAATATTGGGAGGAGGTATAGAACTAGCGGAAGAAATAGTATAAGGGTGAGAATGAGTATTAGGACAGACTGAAGAGTAAGTTGAATGGAAAAAATTAGCAAAGAGGTTAGCAGAATCAGAATCGTTGCTAGCTTTATCCATCCCGAGAGATAAAGAAGATGGCAAAATTGAAGATTTAAGCTTCAAGCTTACAAAATAATAAAACTTTCTCGGATTTTGGGCAAATTGCCTTTCACTACGAGTTAGATAGTTCTCAAAGCATTGAGAATTAAGAAGAAATATGTTCGACTTGGCTTTGGAATATTTAGCCAAGTCTGTGCACGAACCAGACTTTTTAAACTTTTTAAAATATTTGCATCTAACATTTTTTAGATGTGATAATCTGAAAATAAACCAGGGTGGTTTTGAAAAAGTAGTCGATGGAATTGACTTGGGTATACACACATCTAAGAGAAAGCCTAGGGTGATATAAAAAAATTAATGGCAGAATTCATATCAACCGAGTCATATAAGAAAGACCAATCGGTTGCATAAATAAGCTAATTCAGCAAAGAATGGTTTCCTTGGCAAAAGCAACAGCGGGACTTATTGGCTGATGAGCACGAAATGAGAGGATTACAACTGAGCATTGCAATCTCTAAAGTAGAATTGCAATCTAAAAGTAAAAATACAAGGTCAAGTGTTCTATTCAAATGATTAGAAATTGAATTTGATTGAAACAACGAAAGATCAAGCAAGCAGTCTATAAAATCGTGCTGTGAAGTGTTCTGACTGGAGATTGGCTTTAATGGCCGCCAGGGTCTTGGCTGACGCCATCAGTGAGAGGCGCCTCCGAAGACTGCACACCGTCGGCCCACCTATTAGGCGTATTATTTAATCATATCCTTCCTCATCACTTTAAATAATTTCATTGCATATATTATATAGGTTTTTTTTTTTTAATATTTATTAACGGTCGACAAAACGAGTGTCTTCCTCATTATTCAGTAGATTATATAACATATAATAAAATTATATGCTTAATATGCCTTGTTAAAGAATACAATTTTCTAAATAGCATCACCGAGGATGGAGGTGTTTTATTTGCCAGTCCGGCCAGCTGTGCCTCTTTTCACAGCTAACTTTGTAGAGCCTACATCTAACCAGAAGGTTGTAAGTAGGAAAAAAGTGCTTTTAAGTAAAATTTTAAATAGTCTTAATTGGCTATATTAATTAAGAAATTAAAATAATAGAAAAAAAGAAACTTAGAAGATTGTTAATAAAATAACCAAATTTAAGTTAGATAAAGAGTGTTAAGTAGATAGGACAAAGAGAAAAGTAGTGGGAAGTCACCGAGCCGGTGGAGGAAAACTATTGCGGCCTGTCCGGCAAGCTATGCCCCTGCTCATAGCTGGAAATGGTCAGTGACTTCCCGAAGGTATCCTAAAAGCAACGATTTTATTAGGGGTAGAGAAAGTTCGGTAGAGAAAACGTCTTGCAAACCTTTATAATTTTTACATAGCACGCGAAAAGGAAAAGGAGCGTTGTATAGGAATAAGGGGCGATAATTTCTGATTGGTCTAGCCGGAACAGAGAATTGAAGACGCCCTAGCAGAAGAGGAGAATCCATGTCGCCAATAATCCACTTATATAAAAGGACAACACCGAGAATGGTCCTACGGTTGGTTAACGACGGAAGGTTGAGAAGAAGCAGCCTGCTGGATTAGGATGGCAACCGAAGATTAGCGTTCCAATTTAAAAGTCGTAAGGCAAAAAGCAGTAATTGCTTCTGAACAGATTCAAAATGATCCTGGCTATTGGACATCGTCGATTGTATAACTGACAAGATAAGGTGTAGTATGTTTAAATGTCATAAAAATACACATTGAACAATTTAGATGCAATTTATTGGCCGAACACCAATGTTGCATAGCGTTTAAATCTTTTTATAGACGAGATTGATGTAGGGGATTAGTGTATGATAGAAAAAGTTTGACATCGTCCGCATACATGAGTACACGGGTATGTGATATAACAGAGGGGAGATCATTTATAAAAAGAGCAAAGAGTAAAGGTGCAAGATGACTTCCTTGAGGAACACCAGAAGTAACGTGAACCCGTTCAGAGGTAATCAGCTTCGGCATTACTCTTTGGGTCCTACCTTTTAAATAATAATTAATCCAAAGCAAAAGAGACGGAGGGAATCCTATTCGGTCAAGTTTAAAAAGAAAAATATTATGGTGCACAGAGTCAAATGCCTTACTCAACTCAGTGTAAATGACATCAGTCTGCATTTTCGAAAGGAAAGCATCATTTACCAAGGAAGTAAACTCAAGCAGATTGGTCGTAGTTGACCGATTCTTTAAGAATCCATGTAGAACAGGGGAAACAACTGATTTGCAGAAATGCTGCAAATTCGAAGTGATAATTTTTTCAAATAATTTAGAAATAGCGGACAGTTTTGCAATGCCCTTGTAATTTTCTATATCATACTTCCCACCTTCCTTGTAAAGAGGAATGATATAAGATTCTTTTCAAAGAGATGGAAAGACAGAAGTTAGTATAAGGGTGAGAATTAGTATTAGGACACACTGAAGAGTAAGTTGATTGGGAAAAATTAGCAAAGAGGTTAGCAGAATCAGAATCGTTGCTAGCTTTATCCATCCCGAGAGAAAAAGAAGGTGGCAAAATTGAAGATTTAAGCTTCAAACTTACAAAATTATAAAACTTTCTCGGACTTTGGGCAAATTGCCTTTCACTACGAGTTAGATAGTTCTCAAAGCATTGAGAATTAAGAAGAAATATGTTCGACTTGGCTTTGGAATATTTAGCCAAGTCTGTGCACGAACCAGACTTTTTAAACTTTTTAAAATATTTGCATTTAACATTTTTTAGATGTGATAATCTGAAAATAAACCAGGGTGGTTTTGAAAAAGTAGTCGATGGAATTGACTTGGATATACACACATCTAAGAGAAAGCCTAGGGTGATATAAAAAAATTAATGGCAGAATTCATATCAACCGAGTCATAGAAGAAAGACAATCGGTTGCAAAAATAAGCTAATTCAGCAAAGGTTTCCTTTGCAAAAACAACATTTGCTTCGTTTTGCGTGTTATATTTGCACAGATCCAGTATACCCTTTTTACCCATTTTCATTAAATTTCAGCTCAAAATATTAAATGCTCGCAACTTAGTTTCTATGGATAAAAACGGACTATGTGATTCATTTGTTAAAGTCTACATAATGCCTACTGGTCGATTTAATGGGCTTACACCAGTAAAAACGGCCGTTCATAATAAAAATTGCTTTCCACTCTATGACGAACAATTTAACTTGTAAGTAAATCTTTCTATTGGATCACTTCATATATATGAATTATTATTTATATATGTTAGTAATTTGAATTCGGATCAACGCGTGATGGAAGATAGCTTGATTTTATTTAGTGTTAAGGATAAGGATTTATTTGGAATGACAAGTCAATATATAGCAGAATGTTATATAACGTTTGCAGATCTCACAGCATCTAAGGGCGAGCAAATTATTATGAGCCTATCTAGACCAGATATCACAGGTAAACAGTTATTTTCTACAAGTTCAAAATGCTAACATATTTATTTTCAAGATTCCATTGCGTGCTCTGGAGCATAGACAAGGTGATAAGCAAGCAAAGGATTTTCTGAAAAAGTTAAAGAGCAAATCAAATTCTTAATTCTCGATACTGACGAATGTCTAGTCAACGACTTGTTATTTAGAAATGTTATTATGGTATTATTTATATATTTTCGCATACTTGAGTAAAAAGTCTATTTTAACTAGACATACGCATTTATAAAAATATATTTTGAAACAATATTAATATAAAAGACTTTACCAAAGGCCAGACCTTAAACAAAGGTAACATTAAGCATTGTTTTTTTTTATTTTGACGAATATTAAACAGATTAGCAGATTCGTTTATAAGTTTTATAGATAATTTTTTAAGATTACAACTTTTCAATAAATATTGAATGGTTCATCGATATATACTATATTCTACTCGTACACGATCTTAGTATTTATTGCATAAACAGTTTGGTACAAATAACAGAGGGAGATAGCCATCCTGTTGTTGGATCGAATATTTTTGCGGTGTGCAAAAGGTTTTCGCGTTTAGCAAATACTTCCCTATTTTCCACTTTTCGTACTTGTACGGAGACTGGGCTGGACAAACGTACACTAAAATGACATTCGATCATTTCGCGTATTATGCTATGATGTTCGATTTATAAGAAGCCGCAATAGATTCATGTCGACACTCGTTGCCTTCCTCGAATTCAAAATGTCCTGTATCCAGTGAGAGCTGCAACTTGCATCCATTCTTGGACCGATAAGACGAAGGATAATTTCTTGGGAGACTTTGCACATTTAGTGGGGTGAAATATGTTATGAAAAATAGCCACCCGTTTTCAGAAAGGTATTAAAAATGTTCTTTATTCGGAACTCTGTCTGCTTCAAAACATTAGATATAGATATTTTTATATGTATCTCTCAATCGCAGAAGAGCATGATTAAAAGAGATAGAGGGTGTGTATTATTTATTTATTTATTTATTAATTTATTAATGGTCGACAAAACGAGTGTCTTCCTCATTATTCAAAAGATTGTTCAATAGAATTATATGCTAAAAGCCTATTTAAAGGATACAATTTTCTAAATAGCATCACCGACCGATGGAGGTGTTTTATTTGCCAGTCCGGCCAGCTGTGCCTCTTTTCACAGCTAATTTTGTCAGTGGCGCTATTAGAGCCTACATCTAAGCAGATGGTTGTAAGTAGGAAGAAAGTGATCTCAAGTAAAATTAAAAATAATCTTAATTTGCTATATTAATAAAGAAAATACAATAAATAGGAAAAAAGAAAGTAAGAAGATTGTTAATAAAGTAAAGCAATGTAAGTTATATAAAGAGTGTTAAGTAGAAAGGACAAAGAGAAAAGTAATGGAAAATCACCGACCCGGTGGGGGAAAATTTTTCAACCTGTCCGGCAAGCTATGCCCCTGCTCATAGCTGGGAATGGTGAGCGACTTCCCGAAGGTATCCTGAAAGCAACGATTTTATTAGGGGTAGAGACAGTTCGGTAGAGAAAACGTGATGCAAACTATTATAATTTTTACATAGCACGCGAAAAGGATTGTGCATAGCGTAATCTGTTGTGCACGTAGATAGTAATAAGGGGCGATAATTTCTGGTTGGTCTAGCCGGAACAGAGAATTGAAGACGGCCTAGCAGAAAAGGAGAATCTATGTCGCCAATAATCAACTTATGTAGAAGGACAACACCGAGAATTGTCCTACGGTTGGTTAACAACGGCAGGTTGAGAAGAAGTAGTCTGCTGTAGTAGGACGGCAACCGAAGATTAGGGTCCCAATTTAAACCTCGTAAGGCAAAAAGCAGAAATTGCTTCTGAACAGATTCAATACGATCCTGGCTGTTGTTATACATTTTATTATGTGTATGCATTGATGAGTAAAAACATATTTTGTATAGATTTCCTGAAAGTGACTACTTCTGTTTCCTTTTTACTGTCAGATTCTTCTACATTTACATTTACTCCCCTCATTTCGGTTACTTTTCGGGTTAATGTGCTTCTGACAATAGATGATCTGAACTGTAAATGCTTTGGGCAAACACTTATATTTTCTTTTATAAAGTTTGTTAACTTTACAACATCGGATGGTTCTTTCTTTGTGAATTCTTTGTTACTATGTTACATCCATACAGATTTTATTAGACATTTCCTTAAATTGCTGTTGTCTCTACGTTTTCCGTCTCTCCAGCCAATTTAAAATCCTTGAAAGAAGTTTCTGGTTCTTGCTATTTAACAGTAAACCACTTTTTCCCTTATAATCGAGATTCCGAGTAATTGTGGCAATTTAAGATGGTTATTAAACTTTTTTAACGAAAGTCTAGTTCTTCCTACGCGTACTGCTTCCACTAAATTCCGCTGCATATTGGTAATCTATCTCAATATTGTATTATGATTAATCATAAGAACTATTTAAAAGATATTCCTCTATGTTATTAGCTTCTTGACCTTCTGCCTTATTAGGGCTTGAAAAACTTTCTACTTCGACTGCAGGCAATTTATTTGGACTCGGACTCCGCCCGTGCTTTCATCTAATCTGAGTTTTACTTCTATTCCGTCTCATAGTCTAATTTCTTTATCTTATCTTATTTCTTTATCTTTATTTTGTATATTTAAATATTTTAAAGATTTTTATTTTTACTCAAATTTCATTCATCAAAATCATTAAAGAGAAGTGCGCGCGTCAGACGCGTGCCAATAATGTATTTTCTTTTGCTCCCATTATCAGCCCATTCACAGACATTTGTATGTGTGTCTATGTGTAGAGGTCCGAAATCCGAAATCCTAAAATCTTGTTAAATTTGCATCGGGGACAGGTAGGCAGGCAAGCAACAGGCACACAAGCGCATAAATGCTTCTATTCATATACAAAATATGCAAGTATGCGTGAATAGCGAGTCCAAAATATTTTAAGTGCACACATGTCAACGCTTGGGTACCCTTACCAACGATAGCGAGTTAAAATGCAAGAATTTCGCATCGACGTGGCAAACCCTTTCTCTATTTCATATTAGCCGTGCCTTCAAAAGGGTAGAAATGCCTCAGCATTTGAGAAAAATTGAATTTGTGCGCAGTTTTGCTTGTCGGACAAATACACAAACACACACACACATTTAAACGATCCCTAAACATAGAGAGAGCATTGAGAGGTGAGAGTAAGTGCGAGCGAGATTAAAGTTAACAGCGTTGCCGTTCTATCGCACAAATCATATGGAAGAGAGAGCGCCAAGCCCTTTCCTTTAGAGTAAGCGGTTCAAAAATACATCATATGTATATCTCACTCCCTTACTCGCGAGTTGGGACCAGATGCCTCCGATACTTTTTGCGACAACGTTGTTTGTATGTGATGTCCAGTCTATATGTTGTTTGGTTAGTGATTCTGCTCAACTGAATAACTTCAGTAGTTCATTTTAAAGACCCGTTCAATCGAACTTGGTCTGAACTTAACGACGCAACTTGACATTGTCAAGTATCTTTCATTTTATACCCATCGCCACCTCCCCGCTAATTCCAAAGAGCTATAAATAAAGTTAATAACCCAACTTTTATTGCCAACCAATTAAAGCCAAAATTTAAGCGCAATTGACTTTTTCAGTATACACGAATATTTTATGATACAATAAGATATACTGTCGAAAATTTCATAAAGATCGGTTAAAAAGAAACTAAAGTTATATGCAACTCCGCAATTGAATAGATCAGCATCTTTAAGAATTTCTGCATACATGTACAAACACACATTCATGCGCGTCTGCTTCGCATTTTAACAGCATGGTTATTGCGACTTTTTTCTGTAATGCTATTTAAGTTTCTTATTTTATCATAAGTGCTTAATTCAATGTCTGATTTTAAAATCGTATACCTTTTTGAATGCGTACGGATCCCTACCATTAATTGGCATTTAAACAAATAAATCATCGATGGGTTGAAAAATGTTGTTGACAAAAAACCGATTCGTTAGTAAATTCAACCTGTTTGATGATTTTTTGGAATATGTCCGTCAAATAATGTCCGATTTTGGAATTTTATACCATTTTTGACTCGTAAGGATCAGTTTTATTGATTGGCATCAAAAAAAAAAAAAAATCCAAAATTTTGGCCCAAATCGACAAAATGGCAAGGGGTTACATCACTTTTTTTTTTTTTTCAACATAGAGGTCGGTGCGAAAATCGAAACTTTTTCGATGATTTTTTATTTTATATCTCGGGTAAATAATGTCTGATTTTAAAATATACACCTTTTTGAATGCGTACGGATCCCTACCATCAATTGGCATTCAAGCAAATTAAACATCGTTTTGTTAAAAAAAAATGTTTTAGACAAAAAACCGATTCGTTCGTAAATTGAACTTTTTGATGATTTTTTGAAATATTTCCGTCAAATAATGTCAGATTTTGCAATTTCATACCATTTTTGACTCGTAAGCATCAGTTCTATTGATTGGCATCAAAAAAAGGAAATCCAAAATGTTGACCCCAATCGACGAAATGGCAAGGGGTTACATCACTGTTTTTTTTTCAAAATCGAGGTCGGTGCGCAAATCAAAATTTTATCGGTGATTATACCCTGAACCCATTAAAAATGGGTATAAGGGTATATTATATTTGTGCAAAATCCAAATATATGTAACAGGTAGAAGGAAGCATCTCCGACCCCATAAAGTATATATACTCTTGATCAGCATCAATATCCAAGTCGATCTAGCCATGTCCGTCTGCCTGTCCGTCCGTCCGTCCGTATGTATGAACGCAGGGATCTTTTTCGACGATTTTCTTAATATCTCGGTTAATAGCTCCGCGCGAAGATATGATGTTCCAAAACGAGAGAAATACGCGCGGAGATATGACATTCCAAATCATCACGATTTTTTTCATAATCGAGGTCGGTGCGAAAATCGAAACGTTTTCGATGATTTTTTTTAATATCTCGGGTAAATAATGTCTGATTTTAAAATGTTACACTTTTTGGAATGCGTACGGATCCCTACCATCAATTGGCATTTAAACAAATTAATCATCGTTGGGTTGAAAAATGTTGTCGACAAAAAGCGGATTCGTTCGTAAATTCAATCTTTTTGATGATGTCCGAATTTGAAATCTTAAACCATTTTTGACTCTTAAGGATCAGTTCTAACGATTGGCATAAAAAAAAGGAAATCCAAAATTTTGACCCAAACCAACAAAATGGCAAGAGGTTACATCACGCTTTTTTTTTCAAAATAGAGGTCGGTGCGAAAATCGAAACTTTTTCGGTGATTATACCCTGTACCCATTAAAAATGGATGGATATTGTGCGAAATCCAAATGTAGGTTAAGTATTCGTCCAGAGGCTGGGTTTCATATACCACTTAATTTTGATTGCGTTGTCCCCACTGTTTACCAAAGTGGCTAAGTAGCAGCAAAAAGGTCATCATATTTTGTCAGAAGTTTTGTCTGCAATCTTGATGTTGGATCCCATCCTAATGTTCTATACGCACAAAAGTCATTTAAAATATTTGTCATTTTTTTATTAAAGTCGTCGCTATCCATTGCTACTGCTTTGTTACCCTTGTCAGAAGATATTAATTTGATATTCTTATTTTATTGTAAGAATTTACGTGTCTGTTTCACTGTGCCCAGTATTGCTCGAACCCTTGTGCTTTGGTTGTTCTTCGTTTTGCATTCCTTAACTAATAAAGAGAATTTAGTGCCGACTCTTGTGTCTTTTTCGATTATCGTCTGTACCAACTCTTCTCCGCAATGTATTTTAAGAGATTTAATTCTTTCTTATTTATCGGGAGAGCGAGTTTTGGGCCTTTCGCAAGAAGCGTTCATATGTTCTGCGGGAATGCTTTTTGTTTGCGTTTTATTTAAAAACCATTCTGTTTGCGTCTTGTTGTCCGCTAAGTCGAGGTTTCGTTTATTCCGTATCTTGTCGTGTTTCGTCTCTTGAGTTTTCTTCAGTTTTGTGTTCTTTTGTTTTCTATGTTCTTCTCGCGCTCAAAAAACGATTTGAAGTCATCTGTGGTCATTAATTGTTCTATGTTTATTTTTGCTGTTTGGTTTGATTGTGTTTTATAAATAGGCTTAATATTATTGTATGGTAAAAGTGTGTGTGTCTAGCTAATGCCTTAGTAATGTCAGGGTGGATTTTGTTGAGAGTTGTCAGAATGGGAAATTGTTTTGTAAGGTACTTAATTAAATTAGGTTAGGGTTTGATTTCCTGAATTTAAAAGGAATTTTAAGTAATTTAACTGAATTCAACAAACTTAACTAATTTATTATGAAATTTGTTATTGGTTTTTCTGAAGACTTTGTACTTAGTTCTTTTTTGCATAACTTATGCTCGTTGTCATGCTCGTTGTAAGGCCGTTGGTATTTAATGTTGTGTTTGGCGACCTTTCCATTTTATAATTTTTTGTTTATCTGGCTCTAAGTCCGGGGCTTATTTATTCAAACCCAAGTTGCGTTTCAATTTTGTCTCAATCTAACCAATATATTTCGGCAGCACTTCGGCAACCTTCTTCAGGGCACTAAAACAAAAAACAATTAACATTAAGATACTATTGAGCTATTGAGCTTTTTCAATAGCATTCACAAATGGAAATAAATAAAATTATTTTATTACATGTGTTCCAATTTATTTTTATATTTGTTTAAAGTTACGAAAGGCAGGTAGACCCGAATTGGTACGTTCCAATTTAAGTGAGGCGACAATTGAGTAGTTATAGTTTTGAGTAATGCAAGTGGCCGATGTGTACCAAATGCATGAAGCGAACGAACTTGACTAACTCAATGCGCAGCATCGAGGCCTTCGCATAAGTAATGCTAGGGCAAGAAAGCGATCGTTACAGCAAAGAGTGCCAGCTTTATGTAAATGCAATCTTAAGAGTAAAATTAAGGCACTTGCTTTGCAGAGCGAGTACTATAAGATAAATTTAGATGCTGCTCTCATCAGTTGCGAGGTACCTCCAGCTGTTTTGGCTGCGTAGCCAGACAGATACATTAAATAAAAATAAAGCAATTACCTAAACCAATTTAAATCAAATTAAAAATATATGTTGGGCTAACAAGCTTTTTAATTAGCACTGAATAGCGGGACGTTAACGATGTCATAAAAATTCCGCCGGACACCGGACAAGATTTTCTGGATCTTCTGAAATTGGAAGCAGTGGTCTGGAATTAATGACTGCCGTTATGTGTGATACGAAGCTCTTCGAATCCCAGAACAGTTGATCCCACAACCCGAGAGAAGTGATGTTTTTCAGTTCTTATCGCCGCCTCCCAAAGGACACCAAGTGAGGGGAGCACGGTGGAATGAAGCTCCAGTCAATTGTGCCCGCCAAACAAAACTGGAGCACAGCCTCTTGATGACAGCTACTGAAGAATAGATTTTTAGCTTTTACAGCTCATTTCTAGCACCAACAAAGTTGGTGACATTGTCAGACCAAATCTGACGTGGCTTGCCACGAGTGTATATAAAGCGCTTTAGAGCATTGAAAAATGCACACGTAGACAGATCGTTGACCGACTCCAAATAAATGGCTTTCGTGGCGAAGCAAATAAATACGCTCATGTAGCATTTTAAATTAGCTTTGTTTTGAGTGTCACGCTTGTAGAAGAATGGTCCGCAAAAGTCTACACCAGATGTTTCAAACGTTCGAAATTCAAAAATCGCTCCTTTGGAAGATTAGAAATTACGTGCTCCACCAAGCGGGGTTTGTTCTGGAAACATCTGAAGCATTTGATTACAATGCTGAACACTGTTTTGCGGCCACCAATCGGCCAATATTGCAGACGAATTGCTCCCAACAAGGTTCGTGATACAGCATGTAGATTCCGCTCATGAAAGTGAGTGACAATGGCGATGGTAACTGGATGTTGTCTAGGCAGTTTAATAGGATGACTGGCCACATAAGGGAGGGTTGACTTTTCGAGGCGCCCACCAACTCATACTGGAACGAGCGACCACGCCCGTTGGTTGCACGTTCTTTATATCATCCCAAAGAGAGCCCCTTTAAAAGTTACGTAAAAGTACGAAGGATCCAAAATGTATGTAGGAGATCAAAAGTCCTGGGCGCCGAATAAGATGGATAAACTTGTACACATAGGCATATACTCGTTGAATAGCAGAAAAGGAATTGACATATTTGCACCGATTTGCAACGAATACGTTGAACTTCGACGATTCATCTCGGATCCATGATAGACATATTGATGAATCTGACCAACAATGGAATGTGCCGGTAAATAGTTTCATTTCAAGCATTTACTGCATCAATTGGGCTAACAAAAGTGCGCCACAAAGCTCGAGTTTTGGTACCGTACGAGATTTAAGTGAAACTACTCGTGATTTAGAGCAAAATGAGTGTGAACTCGAATGATGTCCCTTTGAAACCACATAAATGCAAGCGGTAATGCTGGTGTCACAGAAACCGTGAACCTCTATATCGCACATTGTATTGCAAACCAACCGACGGAAGGTTGATAATTGGACATTCCTGAACATTTGGCAAAGTTCCTGCCAAGCAGTATTTAGAGAAGTTGGAAGACTCTCATCCCAATCCAAGTTTTTCTTCCAAAGAAACTCCATAAAGATTTTGGCCTACACGATGACTGGTCCAATTAACCCTAGTGGATCGTAAAAACGAGTTATAGTGGACAGAACAGATCTCTTGCAAGTTTTAAGCGTCTGACTGGCAGGAGTGAGAGAAAACATTAATTTATCAGTTGAAGGATCCCACGCAAGGCCCAAGCTTTGGTAATGTCGCTTCCATCGCTAAATTTTAAAAACGAGTGCTTATCCTTGTCAGGAATGCCTTTTTAGCACTGCAGAGTGTGTCGAGCAGCATTTTCTGAGTTCAAAGCAACCTTTAGATAGGATTTGATTTAATACGTCGATTGCCTCTTGGACCGAGCCACCGCCAGATATCATCTACATAGCAAACGCGTCGAAGAATTTTGGAATTGGAAATGAATATTGCTCGTCGACTGCCAATTGCTGCATTGCTCGAACGGCAAGAAAGGAAGCTGGTTTTGTGCCAAACGTAACTGTATCCAACTTGAAGACGCTTTTTTCAGAAACAATAGAATCTCGCTACAAGATGCATTGTAGGTAGTTATCTGGGACCGTAACTCTGACACAGCGATTCATCTTGCCAATGTCTCCAGTAAGGGCAACAGGCAACGTGCGAAATCGCATCAAAATGTTTAACAGCTTCGGTTGTATGAGGGGCCCAGCCATCAACACTTCATTCAGCGAACATCCAATGTTAGTGACAGCTGCACTATCAAACAGGACACGAAGTTTGGTGCTCGTGCTTTGTTCCTTTATTCCATAAACGTAACGACTCTGGAGGGACAAAAGTCATATGTCCAAGCTCCATATACTCTTGAATGAATGCGCAATACTGGGACTTAAGGTTGGGATGACGATGCAACTTTCTCTCAAGCGATATAAATATGCGAAATGTCTGTTGATAAGATTAACCTAATTGATCCAGAGTGAGTTTGAACAAAATGCTCCTCACAGTCAATCTCTTCCATTGTTGTTTTAGCAACAGGGTCTAGAAAACTGTCTACTTTCCAAAATCGTTGAATTAACTTATCGGTTCGGCCATCAGAATCAGTTCGGGTATCAGACGATACACGATTGGCCAAAAGAGAGGTACCGCCTTGCTGGGAACCGCCACCTGCAACTCTCCATCTAAAGCGTATCTTCTGCAGAAAAGGCAATCGCGGTAGCAGTTTTATTCGCCCAACACCCATTAAGCTCGTAGAAAAGACCAGCTCCGAATAATAAGTCAACTCGCTGTGGCTTGTAAAACCAAGGATCAGCGAGGCGAATATTTCCAGGCACATTCCAATTAGTTGTATTAAGGGCGATGCTTGGTTGGCGGTGTAGCGATGGAAGCTACAACGGCTATGATAATTGCAGAATACTCTGACGTTTGAGGTTGTAGATTGACGGTCACAGTGCCTCCATCAGTAGCGAATGGGGCGTTTCCCAGGTCAGCAACTGTGGCTGAAGATGGACTTTTCTTCAACTGAAGCTGTTGAGCGAATCGGGATGTAATTGAATGTAGCTGTGTCTCACCATCCAATACAGGTAGAGGTGGGGACTGAAGAAGCTGCAGTAGGACTGACAGAGTGAGGAATCGAATGAAAAACGTCTAAATGCAGAAGTGTGTGGTGTTTGGAGCCACATCTGCGACAAGTTCCGGAATTGCATATTCGTAAAAGATGTCCCCTTTTAAGTCAGTTGAGGCATAAAGATAATCGTTTTGCATCTTGAGACGCATCTCTGGAGACAAATTGCCAAATCTTGGGCATTGCCATATATTATGCTGTTCACCATTACAAAATACGCAAACAGCAGCCAATGAGTTAGTAGCAATGAGTGATGTCCTACTGGAGTTTGTTTTTATGTGTTCGCCCACCTGAGAGCTCGGCTTATATGTTCCCATAGCATAATCCACACTCTCTGGGGTTCTGCAGCGTTGCTCCAAAAACGTGGCAATTTGTGCCCATGATGGAATTAAATTTGCAAAGGCGGTATTATCCAGTTTCTCTGCCCACTTCGCCTGCGTAGTAGGATCCAGTTTTTGCAGTAGCACCTGAACAAGGATAAGGACATTAAACTTAACCGACAATTCACGAAGCATGCCAGCGGAGCCATTCTCTACCTTCTTGACCCCCAGCAGTTCAACCATGTGTGCCTGAAATACTAATCGACGGTTATCAAATTTTGTTGGTAATAAATTGAATGCTTTGGAATAAATAGCCTCTGATATTTCCAATGACCGAACGGTATTCAGCGCAGAGTCCTTCAAGCAGGGCCGCAAATGCTTGATTTTTTCAATGTTTGTGAGTTCGCGATGATTTTCGATTTAAGTTGTGAGCGTTGATAAAATCTAACCAGTTCGTATAACCTTCTGAAAACGTTGGCAATTTGATTGGCGGCAACCCAACTTGCGTCTTAAAAATGACACCCTGCTTGTAGGCTTGGCCAGGGAGTCAGCACTAGAACATTCAATAGCAACCAAAGAAAACGAAAAAGGTAAAGAAAAACCAAATTAAAACTGCACACGAAAGTTCGATGACCGTTGGGTTGTTGTCAGCACTGTACTCTTATGCGCGCGCAACAGTTAGTCGAATCAAAACACAAGTAAAATGCAGATAGCGAGGGCCAACGCGTCTGTATGTAGATGTATATATGATGTATATATATATAGATATATAAGAGCGGTTTTTTATTTTTGCCGAAACTAGTAACAACTAGCTAAATTTTAATTTAAATAATTTTATGCAACAATATAATTTTAAATAGAAAGATCACGTCGGGGTCACCAATTTATTGGGCTCACAAGCTTTTTTATTAGCACTTAAAAGCGAGAAGTTAAGGATGTTATACAAATTCCGCTTTTTCTTATAAGTCCATGCAACGGGTTGATTTATTTATATGCTTGTAGCGAGCGTATTGGCAATATGCGAAAATTTACAATTTTTAGCGAAGCGATCGATAAGAGATCCGATATAGCGAGCATACGAGATAAGAGTGATTTGCGTCGTCGCTAGCCGCTTAATACAAAGTGAACAAGTAAGAGGTTCTAGTCGGGAGAACCCGACTAGGGAATACCCTGAACCCCCTTATTCCAACATCAAATAAATTAAAAAAAAAAGTTCCCTTGGCTGGGTTCGAACTCGCAACTGACAGATGTACTTTCTGTTGACTCTACTCAACAGCCGCACCAGGAAAAAAAAAGGAAATAACTTTTCTTAATTGGCGCATAACCAGCAAAAGCCCTACAGTTCGTAGATTTTCAATGCCGCGAAAAGTGCAAAGGGCTAAAGTGCCAGAAAAACTTATAATTCTTGGACAAAGACATCCCAGGCAAATCTGAAATAAAATTGATCAAATTGAAGTTGTAATAAAAAACAATTAGAAACTCTCGCAGAAATTAGAGAGTCAAGAGTGCAAGTCATGGAGTCATGAATCAAGTGATGGACTAAATGGTCTTGCCCATATTTGCTTGCGGTGAGAATCTTAAACCTTTAGCCCGCATTTGCCACCCATTAACGTATTAAATAATTTATTACAAGGATCTTTGCAAATGATTTGGAAGCTATTTGGATGGTAAGCAAGAAACTTTGATAAAACCGTTTTTCGCCAATTAATTGTAGGTGTAAATTCCCAAATTGCTGAAAATGGTATTCATTAATTTCTTATATGGGGTTCGAAAATAAGTTTGAAGCATGCCAGACAGAACTTAAGACTTCGAACAAAAGACCTCTGAATCGCAATCGCACCGAGGAAGTTTGGATTCTGCGAAAAGTGTGAAACAGGTCTCAAATGATTTTTCATTGACCCCAATTTCCACCAAGGAGGGATGGATTTTCCAAAGCGTGGGACAAATCAACCAGATGAGTTTTAACAAAGATCCTTAACTATGTTTCTGAAGCCGAACAGAAGGGAATCAGAAAATGTTTACACAACCGTTTTTCTCCAATTAACCGCTGTTGTGGATGGAATTTCCGAAATCGCTGGAACACGTATTAATTCATTTCTTATGAAGAGCTTGGAAAATATGCTTTAAGCAAATCGGACAAAACTTAAGACATGGCCCAAAATATCTTTCAATCGCGCTTTCCTCCGAGAAAGCTTTGGATTTTACGAAAAGTGATAAACACGACTAAAATTATTTTTCGTATTTAACAACTTCATATCTTTTCACAAATTCCAAGCTTTTCAAAAACATTTTTGGGCGAAGCTTTAAGTTATGTTCGATTTACATCAAAATTATTTTCAAAGCTCTACATAATAACTTAATGCAAACGTATCTTAGCGATTAAGAAAATTCCACCCGAAACTGAGGAAATTTTGCGAGAAGATTTATATTAAAGTTTTAGTTTATTATCGGTTTCAAACTCATTTTTAAAGTCATTATCTGCAAACGTAAGTTTTTTATTCGTCCCCAAGATTCTCACCACAAGACTAATAACGGCGAAAACCTCTGATTCCAACATTTGGTTCTTTTTACGATGCTTTTTATACCCTTACAGAGGGTATTAAAATTTTTTCGTGAAATGTGTAACGCATAGAAGGAGAAATCTCCGAACCCATTAAGTATATATATTCTTTATCAGCATCAACAACCAACTCGATATAGCCATGTCCGTCTGTCTGTTTCTATGCGAACTATCCTCTCACTTTAAAAGCTATCTTAATGAAACTTTGCATAAGTCCCTCTTTCTGTTGCACGCACCTATGTCAAAACCAAAACAATAGCTGACATAGGAACGATAGGTCGAAAATTAAGTTTTTGTATGAAAGAACATTTTGCTTATTGAGATATTTTGACCAAACTCGGCATTTATAAGTTTTACTATGCTCCTCATATATATGCAAAATCCTATTAAGATCGGAACACTATATCATATAGCTGCCATAGGAACGATCGGTCGAAAATAAAGTTGTTGTATGGAAAACTTTTTTTGTCATTCAAGATATTTTGATTAAACACGGCATTTAAAGATTTCACTATGCTCCTGTCGTTTTAGTAAAATCGTATTTATCGCAGACTACTATATCATATATTTTTGTTAAATAACCTTCTTTGTTTATCAAGATATCTTGACCAAACTCGGCATTAACTATTTTTCCTGTGCTTCTTAGATACGGGCATTATGAAAAGGTTGAGTCTGCAAGGGTATAAAATCTGCGGCGCAGATCCACGGGCAAGGCCGGCAATACCCGCTAGTGCTATGATAAACTATATTTCATAGATTGATTTTTTATGCTTTTAAATTAAGGCTAGTAAATGCCTTCCTAAAGATATCATGAAATACAAACAATCTTTTAACTTAATTTTCGGCATTTATATATGGTAGGTACATGATATAGTAATCTTTTTCGATGTACATATGTATGGAAATATGAATAACGATAGTCTTAAAGCTGCGAGACTAGTTTGAATAGAAACAAACAGACGGACTTGACTATATCGACTCGGTATATTAAACGAAAAAAATTGTAATAAAAATATATGCGTTTGCAAAATAAATTTAAACTCGTGGTTATTACGAAATGCTTTTGTGCCCAAGCATATAACATTAAAAATGGGTTACATCACTTTTTTTTTTTTTTTTTCAAAATCGAGGTCGGTGCGCATATCGAAACATTTTCGATGATTTTTTCAATATCTCGGTTAATAGATCCGCGCGGAGATATGATGTTCCAAAACGAGAGAACTCCGCGCGGAGATATGACCTTCCAAATCATCACGATTTTTTCAAAATCGAGGTCGGTGCGAAAATCGAAACTTTCTCGACGATTTTTTAATATCTCGGGTAAATAATGTCTGATTTTAAAATGTTACACCTTTTTGAATGCGTACGGATCCCTACCATCAATTGGCATTTAAACAGACTAATCATCGATGGGTTGAAAAATGCTGCTGACAAAAAACTGATTCGTTCGGAAATTCAACCTTTTTGATGATTTTTTGAAATATTTCCGTCAAATAATGTCAGATTTTTCAATTTCATACCACTTTTGACTCGTAAGGATCAGCTCTAACGACTCGCATCAAAAATAGGAAATCCAAAATTTTGACCCAAATCGACTAAATGGAAAAAGCTTACATCACGCTTTTTTTCATAATAGAGATCGGTGCGAAAATCGAAACTTTTTCGATGATTATACCCTGAACCCATTAAAAATGGCTATACGCGTGTATTGTGTTTGTGCAAAATCCAAATGTATGTAACAGGCAGAAGGAAGCATCTCCGACCCCATTAAGTATATATATTTTTGATCAGCATCAATAGCCGAGTCGATTAAGCCATGTCCGCCTGTCTGTCCGTCCGTCTGTCCATCCGTCCGACACAAATATTCTATGATACAATAAAAAATACTGTAGAAGATTTCATAAAGATCGGTTAAAAAAAAACCAAAGTTATATGATACTCCGCAATTGAATAAAGGAGCATCTTTAAGAATTTCTGTATACATGTACCCACACATATTCATGCCCGTCTGCTTCGCATTCTTACAGCATGGTAATTGCGACTATTTTTTGTAATGCTATTTTAGTTCCTTTTTTATCATAAGAACTTAATTATTGGTGTGGCTGCTGAGTAGAGGCATATTAAGTGGTGCGGTCTGTCGCGAGTTTGAGCCCTACCGGGGAAAGTACATTTTTTATACCCTGAACCCATTGAAAATGGTTTAAAAGAGTATATTGTATTTGTGCAAAATGCAAATGTATGTAACAGGCAGAATCCCATAGAGTATATATTCTTGATCACTTTCAATAGGCGTGTCGATCTAGCCATGTCCGTCTGTCTGTCCGTCCGTATGTATGAACGCAGGGGTCTCAGAACCTAAAAGAGCTAGAGACTTAAAGTTTTTGATGTTGGTGCTCCTAGTGCTTGCGCAGATCGACTTTGTTTCCGATAATCGATTACTTACTCCGTTTCCAAGCAACCGATAAAATCGATCTCGAAATCACGTTTTTTTGGAAAATTTTGGTAAAATTGACACGATCTTACCATTTATTGCATAAAAAGCTTGGAACGGATAACAAAAGGAGATAGCCATCCTTTTGGATCGAATATTTTTGCGCTGTGCGAAAGGTTTTCGCGTTTCTTCATTACTTGCTACTTCTCGTACTTGTTCGGATACTTAGCTAGAGAAACGCTTATTAGCAGCAGTCCTTTGTCTGCTGATTAGTTGCCCTCAACGCAAGAGTTACTTCCGTTGCCTTCCACGAATTCAAAATGTCCCAAACGCAGTGAGAGCTGCAATTGTATCCATTCTTGGACCGATAAGACGACGGATACTTTCTTGGGATACTTTGCACATTTGCTGAGGTGAAAAATGTTATGAAAAACAGCACGACTTTTTTCAGTGAGGTTTTTGAAATGTTTTTTATTCGGAACCCTGTTCGCTTCAAAACCTTAGATATAGATATATTTATACCCAGAACCCACTGAAAATGGGTAAAAGTATTTATTCTATTTGTGCAAAATGCAAATGTATGAAATAGGCAGAAGGAAGCACCTCCGACTCCATAAAGTATATATATTCTTGATCAGTATCAATAGCCGAGTCGATCTAGCCATGTCCGTCTGTCTGTCCGTCCGTCCGTCCGTATATATGAACGCAAGGATCGTAGATCGAGTTTGTTTCCGATTATCGATAACCTGCTTTGTTTCCAAGCAATCGATAAGAATCGATATCGATATCCTGTTTTTTGGGCAATTTTTGTAAATCATGAGAGCTAGAGTCACCAAACTTGACATATAGCTTCTAAAATTAAATATGTATATGCATTTGATGTTGGAAGAAGAGGGGATACCCTCCCCTAGTCGGGAGCTCCCGACTAGAACCTCTTAATTGTTATATATTTTAATATTTATTGCTTATATATTTAAATTCATTTAATGATACAAATTCGAAAATTTGTTCATTGGTGACAACTGTATGTTGGAAAATTTATGTAATCCGGCTTCTGAATTAAGCCTTGAAAAAATTGTTCTGAGTCGAATTTTCCCAAGGAGTACATTCTTTTTGCACAATCTATTGTGCAACATTGTGAATAAATCGCCCGTAATATTTACAGAACTTAGAAGGATTTGTTAGTTTTAGTTTTAGATAGTTATTTAATACATCATTTTTTTTTATATGGTTGGATGCCTTGGTCTGTGAACTTATGCCCAAGGAATGTTACCTGGTGAATGAAAAACGCGCATTTCTCTGGGTTTAATTTTAATGCTGGTTTAATGCTGGTCTGAGCAGCCGATAACTACTAGGTCATCCATATAGATGAAGGTTCTAAGCCTGAAAATACGAGTGTCACCCTTCGCACAAATGAATCCGATGCGACGTTAAGACCATATGGCAACCGCGTGAGTCGATAAGAGCCAGTGCTCGTTGAAAATGACGTTATATTTCTAGATTTTTTATCTAGTTCTATTTGGTGGTCGTCAGACATTTTTCTCATTACATCTGATCTAGCTGGTAATAATATTGAATTGTCAATATCATTATGCAATAGTGGTATATGATTTGATTAAGTGACTTTGATTTTATGATAAATTTATCAAGTTGATAATCTATTATACAATTTAATTTTCGAATGAAGTCTGACCCAGAATTCCTTCGCATGGTTTCGGAAATTTATGAATTCATTATGGACTATAAGGAAATTGTGAATGATTAAGAAGTAATCGAAGAGGAGGTTAGTTGACGATTGTCCAATTGACTCTATTGTTCCCTGTTCGATTCCTGTGATATTTCTTATTTAATTTTGACAAATATTTGAATTAAATATATTATTCCTTAGGATTTAGATTATGTACTTTAATAAGACTACCAAGACTTAGGTTAATTTCCAGTATTTTTACTCCTGGTTGCTCAAAAGGATTTGCTGGATTTCCGAGTTACCTTGTCGGTTGTGTTTTTTGTGCTCTCCCGTATGTGTGTAAGTTAACAGAGGTCAACGACACCAACGACACTCGAGATGCTGATATAGCACTGGGCCGGATGTTCTTACGATCTAACAGGGGTCAGCAAAATGCAATATAACACCAGCCACAGACGCTGGCATAGCTCTGGGCCGGATGTTCTTGCACGACGGCAGCGCACTAGGCGCAAGCTAAACATTCTAGCGGCCGTTGTGAAAAGCATATAATAGTTTAGGTCATTTTTATCAATATTTTGTAAATTTAGTTTTTAATTCGGCTTTCACTGATGCACATCGACCCAGCGACTTCGCGCTTAAATTAACTCACTCACTACGGTGTATCGTCCGTCCTAGTTTTTTATAAACCATAATTAATTAATTGATTTTGTGTTTCTTAAATAATCAAATAACGAAAAAAAAGTCCTATAACGAAAATCCGCGAGGACCTTTTATTTAAATAATAATTGGCGCCCAACTTTTTTCGGACCATTTTGTTCTATAATTCGCACTTCGCGCTGTGCAAAAGCAATACCCAACCTACCAGTGCAAACAATAAAAGCTGTGCCTGACCTATATAAATTTACATCAGCGGCAGAAGCTCAATAAAAAGCCATTTAATTCTCCGAAGCCGCAGGAGCTCTTCGGGCATCGTCTTGTCACCAAACCAGCGAGCAAGGCTGGGGCAGCGAAGTAAACCAACACCCATAGACTTCAGCGAGGGACCGCTCTGCGAGGGGATCTGAGTCAGATGACTGCACCACCTTAGATAGGGAAGCAGTCCCGCAAAAAATCGCTGACAACAGGGGTAAAATAGGAATGGAGCCTTAGCAGCCTAGGGCTTTGGTGCAGGCCGCAGTGGCCTCCGCCTTAGAAGCACAGAGCGCAGTATTGAAACAAAGAAATGCAGAACTGAAGGCTTCCTTAAACGCTTGGATAGAAGAATTGGCAGGTAGAATATCTGACGCCGTTAAATGCTAACCAGAATTTACGGGGGTGTCAGGAACGTACGTATTATTAAGACCAAAATTACAAGGGCAGCTGACGGCGTTTTGGGTCAGTTAGGCACAGTAATAAATTTTGATGACATAATAAAACGTCTCGATTTCACATACAGCCATAAGAGAGGCATTCACCTCATAGAGCAAGAGATGAGCACCCTAAGACAGGGCTCATTAACAATTTAACTACACTATGACGAGGTTGGGAAAACGATTACTCTACTCACCAATCAGGTCAACATGTCCTACGAACCAAGCATTTCACAAGGGCTCTGTACGACGTTCAGAGATGATGCGTTGCGTGTTTTTGTCTTAGGCCTAAAGCTTAGCCTGACGGATGTGCCGTTCGCAGGAAAGCGTAAGGACTTGCCGTCGGCCCTAGTTCTAGCGCAAGAGGTAGAGGCAAACCATGAGAGGTACGCAACCCGGCGGCTCCAAAAATCCTCACTTCACTAAACAACAGAAATAGCAAGAAAGTCAATTTGAACAGCAGAGTGGCAGGTGGAAAAAGGTGGCGGGTCAGAGGAACCAATGGACGTCGCTCCATTTGTGTCAAAAATTCAACAACCATTGCAGGCACCAGCCTACGTTAACTCTAGCGCTCCTCAAGCCTACAAAAGAACGGTCACGCGTGGGCGTTTAAGCGGACAGAGAAGGCAGAGAGTCAATCACACAGCTCACGAGCCTGATCAAGAGTCAGGTTCGTATGCTAGCTCTGCAGGAGCAACAGAACATCAAATTGCCGACGACAATGGTAGCGGCTATGACTCAAACACTCTCAATTTTTTAGGTGAAGCTCCCTGCTGCCCCACATTAGTAGGAGATTAACAAGGATCCAGATTCGATTTTTCATCGACACAGGCGCTCCAACAATTATATCAGGCCACATAAAAATCTAATAGGTGTGTGCCCAGTAAATTCTTAATTCTCTACCCATTCTATACACGGCACCACGAAAATCACTCCTAAGTGCCTTATATCTCTGTTCGGCAAAACTGCCACATTTTTCTTACTCCCAGACGTGTTCACATTTGATGGAATTATGGGGCTCGACTTGCTCACGCAAGCAGGAGTGTCGCTTTGTCTTTCTTCTGGCTAACTCAAATGTGGCGCAGAAACTGAACAAATCGAATTCCACAGGTGCGCGGATGTTAACTTTACCAATGTTGACTGCGCCGACGCGCCCGATGCATTCCAAAAAATGCTAAAAAGCAAACATAAGGCCTTCGCGGATCCGGAAGAAGCACTTCCCTATAACACATCAGTGGTGGCCACTATTTATTTCCGACTGTACCCCTATCCCATGGGATCAGCGGAATTCGTTAATAAAAAGATTCAAGGCCTTCTGAAGAACGGTATCATCAAAAAATTTGTTTCCCCTAAAACAACCCAATGTGGCGGACAAGAAGGGGACGGACAAGTTTGGCAACAAGAATATGCGCCTCGTAATGGATTTTCGCAAACTTAACGAGAAAACCATCGCAGACAGATACCCTATGCCTAACATTTCAATGATTTTGGGGAATCTTGGCAAAGGCAAATACTTTTCGACATTGAACATAAAATTCATCAGATCACGCTATCAGAGCCGTTGCAGTTAACGGGGGGAAGTACGAATTTTGTCGACTTCCCTTTGGGTTGAAGAATGCGGCCGGCATCTTGCAAAGAACTGTTGACGAAGAACTGCGAAAGCAAATTGGGAAATCTAGCTAAGTCTATGTTGACGATGTCATCGTCTTCTCAAAGGACGAAAATTCTCATGTCAAACGTGTAGAGTGGGTTTTAAAGAGACTGTACCAGGCAAGCTAACCAGTAATGGAAGTACAACGGATCCAGAAAAAGTCCAAGCGATTCTGGAGTTTCAAAAACCAATTAATATATTCGAGATCAAATCATGTTTAGGACTGGCCAGTTACTATAGGTGTTTCATCAAAGACTTTGCTTCAATATTAAGTAAGCAAACATAACAAAAGCTACGAAACATTTTGTCATCAGAAAACCTCATGATACCCTGACCTTAAGAAGCCGTTTAATCTAACGAGAGACGCTTAAGCTTACGGCATAGGTGCTTTCTCAAGAGGGTCCCTCCATCTCAATGATTTCCAGAACATTGAAACTCCCGGAGGTGAGCTACGCCACCTATGAGCGGGAACTTTTGGCTATACTTTGGGCCCTTAGCAAGCTACATTACTACTTATATGGGGTAAAAGACATCAAGATTTTCTCGGACCACCAACCCTTAACTTTTGCCGTTTCTGAGTCAAACCCGAACACTAAAATTAAAAGATGGAAGGAGCGCATTGGGGAAGCGACTGCGCGAATATGTTATAAGCCAGACAAGGAGAATTTAGTTGCTGATGCGCTATCGCGACAAGAGCTCAACACTCTTGACGAGCTGAATACTAATTTCTGCGCAGCCACAGTCCACAGTGAGCTGTCGTTGACCTATACAATTGAGTCAACCGAAAAGCCATTTATTTGTTTCCAAAATCAAATTATTATTGAAGAGGCACACGTCCTCACCAAACGCAACTTCATTCTTTTCGAGGACAAGGGACGTAATAAAGTGAGCTTCACTGATCGCACTCTTTGGCTTGATTTTTCCAAATGCTGTTAATGCCCTCTTTTGTAACCTGTACACGCTAGCACAGGTGCAGGATGGCTTAGTTCGCATGTTACCAGGCACAAGGTTCTGGCACTGTTAAAACCGAGTTGAATATGTCTTCAACGTTGACGAGAGAAAAGAGAAAATCTCGTTGAGCAGCTCAAGAAAATGTTAAGCAAGTGTTATTAGAATACTATTTCCCTAAAATGACGAAGTTGGCTAAGGAAACTGCGGAAAATTGTAGAATCTGCTCAGCAGCCAAATGCGATAGGCACCCGAAAAGACAGGAGCTGTAAGAAACTCCGATCCCTGAGACTCCTGGCGAATTTCTACACATTGATATTTTTTCCACGGACAACAAATTTTTTTTTGACCTGTGTTGATAAGTTCTCGAAATTTGCAGTCAAATAACCAATTCAGTCGCGCACTATCGGGGACTGAAAGGCTCCACTACTCCAGCTCATGAATTTCTTTCCACGAGCCAGAACAATTTATTGCGACATCGAGCCTTCGATGAATTCTCAAACGATAAAGACCCTGTTGTTAAACAACTATGGAATCCATATTGTTAATGCGCCGCCGCTGCATAGCACCTCCAATGGCCAAGTCGAGCGCTTCCATAGCACTCTAGCCGCGCTTGAACGTTGCCTCAAGCTGGAGAGAAACATCAGTGACTCAGCCGAAGTCATAATACTAGCTACGATTGAGTATAACAGGCAAAATACATTCAGTCATCAACGACAGAACAGAGTCTTTGAAGTAGGCGAAAAAGTGCTAGTAAGAAAAACGCGGCTTTGCAATAAACTAACCTTATGTGAAGAACGGATCGTAGAGGCAGAACTTGGCACGACCGTTCTCATTGGAGGGAGGGTGGTCCACAAGGACAACCTTAAGTAGGGCAAGAGCTCAAATAATACATCGATTCTATGAATCTTGAATTTAACTATAAGTTTCAACATTTGAGCCACTAGGCTTCACCTTTAAGTTTTAATATTTACGCCACTTGGTATTACCTTTAGAAAGACACGTAATAGCTTGGTCCGTTTTGTCTGTCTTCGGGTTTCTTCTATTTCTATTTTTTGCAAGTGCGGCAGCGCGTGTGAATAATTATTCACACGCCAAGTATATTCCCACTGTTGAGGCAAAGTTCTGGTCTGGGAGGAATTCAATTTCGTCAGGCACACAGCAAACATCTCTGGGTACGAGATAATGGTAAGCGAAACAATGGAGCTATGTGAAATGTGAGAAAGCTTCTAAGCGTAGATGCGTCCCAGCTCAGAGATCTATTAAAAGCTCTTGGCGTGCACCATAGGGTGGCAAGAAGTTTAGATTTTAACAGACACAAAAGTTCAGGAACATATCAACCAACTCACTACAAGTGTCAACACATTACTAAAAGCTGCAAAAAAGAATCAGCTAAATTCCGGTCATTTATACGAAACTCTTTTAGCTCGGAATAGAATGTTGCTGATGGAAATGTAGAATTTTTTTCTCGCTGTTACCCTTGCAATAATTAATATCATAAGCCCACATATATTAGATCACGCAGATTTGAAATCTGTTTGGATCGATGAACCCACAGGTACTTCAATAGCTGACCTTATGTCCGTTGCATCCGTGAAAGTCATACAATCTGTTAATGCCCTTCACTTTATCATTAAGTTCTCGAAAATCAAAATGGCTTGCAGAAAGGTAATGGTGTATCCAGTTGCACATGAGAATGCTGTGCTACAAATTGACGACATTATAGCTGAGTGCGGAGATCAAGTGGTTAACCTTAAGAATTGCACTTCCAAGCCGAGAGGAACCTTTTGTCAACTTTCACCGACCAGCTCTTGTGCCAGAGAGCTGCATGTTGGTGGCTTGGCAAACTGCCAAATACAGCCGATCACATGGGTCGATGACGGAATTCTGATCATCAATAACCGTCCTGATAAATTTTGCACTAACAACGGTACTGAGACTTGGGTTCACGGAACGAATCTAATCACGTTCAATAATTGGGATCCGATCAACGAAACTAAGTACTTGAATCGCAACAACGTCCAGAGTAAGCTCCCCGGCATCGCGACATCTCCCCTTCTGATCGTCACCGGCCACCAAAACGTGCTGAGTCTCCCTTACCTTCATCGCTTTAATGAACGTAACCTGGAGATCATCAAGGAAATCAAGGACGAAGTTGGAACCGTCGACAGCGTAGTAATAGCCTTCTTGTTGGGTGCTGTGTGTTGCACAAAAATTTGCATCGTAGTCACCTACCGTCGGTTCACTAAAAAAAGTACGCCGGCCAAGAAGATTAAGAAGGTGATCGCGGAGATAGGAGCGGCCGGGGGCGGCCTTAAGTTAAAAGGGGAACACTTAACAGAGGCCAACGACACCAGCTCCTGATCCTGATATAGCACTGGGCCGGATGTTCGTACGATCTAACAGGGGCAGCAAAATGCAATATAACACCAATAACAGATGCTGATAAAGCTCTGGGCCGGATGGTCTTGCACGACGGCAGCACACGATTCGCAAGCTAAGCATTCTAGCGGCCGTTTTGAAAAGCACACAATAGCTTAGGTATTTTTGATCAACGATCAAAATTGTAAATTTAGTTTTTAATTCGGCTTTCACTGAGGCACATCAGCACAGCGATTTTGCACTTAAATTTACTCACTTACTACGGCGTATCGGCCTAGTGTTTAATAAACCATAATTAATTAATTGATTTTGTGCTTCTTAAATATTCAAATAACTAAAATAAAGTCCTATAACGAAAATCCGCGAGAAACTTTTATTAAAACATTTATTTGTTTGTTCAACGCATCACAGGCAAAAAGCGAACAATTACAGTGACAGTGACACTAACAAAGTCCGCCCCACTGCTTAACAAAGAAATCGCGCCTACACAACGTAAAAAACCAGATGATTTTGTATGTACCCCGGCTACCCCGGATCTCCCCAGTCCGGACCTCCACGCCATTTTGAGCAAATATCCGCCGAAGACGGCAGCAACACCCAGATACCAAAACCAAAACCAACATGTAAGAGGTTCTAGTCGGAAGCTCCCGACTAGGGAATATCCTGAATCCTCTTATTACAACACTAAATAAATTTAAAAAAAAAGTTCCCTTGGCAGGGTTCGAACTCGCAACTGACGGCATTACTGGCTGTCGATTCTACTAAACAGCCACATTACCAAAAAAAAAAACAAGTAAGAGGTTCTAGTCAGAGGCTGCCGATTAGGGGATAACCGGAACCCTCTTCTTCCAACATCAAATGCATATATATATTCTATTTTAGAAGCTATATGTCAAGTTTGGGAACTCTAGCTCTTATTATTTACCAAAATTGCCCAAAAAACAGGATATCGATATCGATTCTTATCGATTGCTTGGAAAACGGAGTAAGTTATCGATTATCGGAAACAAACTCGATCTGCGCAGGCACTAGGAGCACCTACATTTAATATTTCAAGTTTATAGTTTTTATATGTTCTGTGATCCTTGCGTTCATACATACGAACGGACGGGCATGGCTAGATCGACTCGGCTATTGTTGCTGATCAAGAATATATATACTTTATGGGGTCGGAGATCCTTTCTTCTGCCTGTTACATACATTTGCAATTTGCACAAACACAATACAGACACCAAGCCTGAAACGCACATTACATTAATACTCGAGAGTGAGAGTATCGAATGATCTTCATTGATAAAAAGAGTAAAGAGTAGCGGGCCAAGATGACTACCCAGAGGAACACCGGATGTCACCAGAATACGTTTAGAACACGAGTTTCTGAAAGGAACCTTTTGGGTTCTATCACGCAAATACTCTAAAATCCAGTTCAAAAGATTGACTGGGAAGCCAAGAGGGCATAATTTATGAAATCAGTATGGATGACGTCAGTCTGCATACTTTTCTTAATCCCATCAATTACAAACGAAGTGAACTCAAGAAGGTTCGTGGTTATAGAGTTGCGCTGAAATAATAGAACTACATAAATGTTGCAGCTGAGATATTTCAGTTCTCTCAAGTGCTTTAGGTATAGCGGCTAATTTGGAAATACCTCTATAGTTTTGGACATCGGAGTTAGTCTCTTTCTTATGGAGAGGGATAATGTATAATTCCTTCCAAATAGTCGAAGAAGATGAACTGTTTACTGATAATTCAAAAAGTTTTAAAGCAGGTTTACATAATTCTGCAGCGCAGTACCCAAGCACTCAAGCAGGAACACCATCAGGGCCCGCTGAGTAAACCGGTTAGATAGTATACTAACCAAACAACATATAGACTGGACATCACATAGAAACAACGTTGGCACAAAAGTATCGGAGGCATCTGGTCCAAACGAGTAAGGGAGTAAGATATACATATGATGTATTTTTGAACCGCTTACTCTAAAGGAAAGTGCTAAGCGCACTCTCTTCCATATGATTTGTGCGATAGAACGGCAACGCTGTTAACTTTTATCTCGCTCACACTTACTCTCAGCTCTCAATTGTCTCTATGCTTAGGGATCGTATAAATGTGTATGTGTCCGACAAGCAAAACCGCAAAAATTCAATTTTTCCCAAATGCTGAGGCATTTCTACCCTTTTAAAGGCACGAGTAATATAAAATAGAGAAAGGGCTTGCCACGTCGATGCGAAATTCTTGCATTACATGGTAGGTAACAACCAACGCCATCGAACGCTATCTCTGCCTAACAAACGTTGGAGATCAGTTAAACTTTTTCAGCAGCCGATACGACGACAAGCTGCTGCAGCACCCGAATGCGGCCGCCAGGGTCTTGGTTGACGACATCAGTGAGAGGCGCCTCCGAAGACTGCACACCATCGGCCCACCTATGAGGCACATTATTTAATCATATCCTTCTTCATCACTGTAAATAATTTCATTGCATATATTATATACGTTTTTTTTTTTTAATTTCTATTAATGGTCGACAAAACGAGTGTCTTTCTCATTATTTAACAGAATATATTATATATAATAAAATTATATGCTTAATATGCCTAGTTAAAGAATACAATTCTCTAAATAGCATCACCGACGATAGAGGTGTTTTATTTGCCAGTCCGGCCAGCTGTGCCTCTTTTCACAGCTAACTTTGTAGAGCCTAGAAGATTGTTAATAACCTAACCAAATTTAAGTTAGATAAAGAGTGTTAAGTAGATAGGACAAAGAGAAAAGTAGTGGGAAATCACCGACCCGGTGGGGGAAAACTATTTGGGCCTGTCCGGCAAGCTATGCCCCTGCTCATAGCTGGAAATGGTCAGCGACTTCCCGAAGGTATCCTAAAAGCAACGATTTTATTAGGGGTAGAGAAAGTTCGGTAGATAAAACGTCTTGCAAACTTTTATAATTTTTACATAGCACGCGAAAAGGAAAAGGAAGAGGAGCGTAGTATAGGAATAAGGGGCGATAATTTCTGATTGGTCTAGCCGGAACAGAGAATTGAAGACGCCCTAGCAGAAGAGGAGAATCTTTGTCGCCAATAATCCACTTTTATAGAAGGACAACACCGAGAATGGTCCTACGGTGGGTTAACGACGGAAGGTTGAGAAGAAGCAGCCTGCTGGATTAGGATGGCAACCGTAGATTAGCGTTCCAATTTAAAAGTCATGAGGCAAAAAGCAGAAATTGCTTCTGAACAGATTTAATATGATCCTGGCTTCGCCTAGATTCGTTACTCTTAGTATACGTTGCAAATGGATATTGTCGATTGTATAACTAACAAGATAAGGTGTAGTATGTTTAAATGTCATAAAAATACACATTGAACAATTTAAATGCAATTTATTGGCCGAACATCAATGTTGCATAGCGTTTAAATCTTCTTATAGACGAGATTGATGTAAGGGATTAATGTATGATAGAAAAAGTTTGAAATCGTCCGCATACATGAGTACACGGGCATGTGATATAACAGAGGGGAGATCATTTATAAAAAGAGCAGAGAGTAAAGGTGCAAGATGACTTTCTTGAGGAACACCAGAAGTAACGTGAACCCGTTCAGAGGTAATCAGCTTCGGCATTACTCTTTGGGTCCTACCTTTTAAATTATAATTAATCCTAAGCAAAAGAGACGGAGGGAATCCTATTCGGTCAAGTTTAAAAAGAAAAATATCATGGTGCACAGAGCCTTACTCAACTCAGTGTAAATGACATCAGTCTGCATTTTCGAAAGGAAAGCATCATTTACCAAGGAAGTAAACTCAAGCAGATTGGTTGTAGTTGACCGATTCTTTTAGAATCCATGTTGAACAGGGGAAACAACTGATTTGCAGAAATGCTGCAAATTTGAAGTGATAATTTTTTCAAATAATTTATTAATAGTGGACAGTTTTGCAACGCCCCTGTAACTTTCATACTTCCCACCTTTCTTATGAAGAGGAATGATATAAGATTCTTTCCAAAGAGATGGAAACACAGAAGTTTCAAGGGATAGATTAAAAAGCTTTAGCAATGGATAAAGAAGGCAAGAACTACAATCCTTGAGTAGACAACTAGGAATATTCCCAGGAGAGTAAGAAGATTTTAAAGAGTTTAAAGCTGATAGGAGAGAGGAGTGTGAAATAATGGGAGGAGGTATAGAACTAGCGGAAGAAATAGTATAAGGGTGAGAATGAGTATTAGGACAGACTGAAGAGTAAGTTGAATGGAAAAAATTAGCAAAGAGGTTAGCAGAATCAGAATCGTTGCTAGCTTTATCCATCCCGAGAGAAAAATAAGATGGCAAAATTGAAGATTTAAGCTTCAAGTTTACAAAATTATAAAACTTTCTCGGATTTTGGGCAAATTGCCTTTCACTACGAGTTAGATAGTTCTCAAAGCATTGAGAATTAAGAAGAAATATGTTCGACTTGGCTTTGGAATATTTAGCCAAGTCTGTGCACGAACCAGACTTTTTAAACTTTTTAAAATATTTGCATTTAACATTTTTTAGATGTGATAATCTGAAAATAAACCAGGGTGGTTTTGAAAAAGTAGTCGATGGAATTGACTTGGGTATACACACATCTAAGAGGGAGCCTAGGGTGATATAAAAAAATTAATGGCAGAATTCATATCAACCGAGTCATAGAAGAAAGACAATCGGTTGCAAAAATAAGCTAATTCAGCAAAGAATGGTTTCCTTTGCGAAAACAACAGCGTGACTTATTGGCTGGTGAGCACGAAATGAGAGGATTACAACTGAGCATTGCAATCTCTAAAGTAGGATGCTATACATCCTCAGGAACAGATTAAGGAGGGGACCTAAACAGATTAGAAATAAGGTAGTCGTTAACAAATACAAGGTCAAGTGTTCAATTCAAATGATTAGAAATTGAATTTGATTGAAACAACGAAAGATCAAGCAAGCAGTCTATAAAATCGTGCTGTGCTGAGGGCACTAGATAATTTTCGGCAGTGAATAATGATGTTCCGCAAATGAAAATCACCCAACACCATAAATAGGTCATTATCACGCACGTGTGAAGAAACTTGTAGACCCTACATCTAACCAGAAGGTTGT